>NC_056746.1:571050117-571350117 GCF_019279795.1 Protopterus annectens
TTATTTAAATTTGTTGACCGGGAGTGTCCGACTGGACGTGGGTCCATTTTCAGCGGAGGTCCGGGGAGAAAAGCTCCACAGTAAAATAAACAGACAGTAGTTACATTGGATTACATAGCGATTAAAAATTTAACATAGAAATTACTTACAACATATTTACAGATGAAGAACATAGTACATCAGTAGACAACTAGAATCTTTATCTGTGAGGTACATAACAGACATTAACAAATGTAACAATGAGAAGTTCCTGCTGTATAATAAGTACTAGGCTTATGAGCATCTGAGCTTGCTATCATCAAGGTAGTTAGTGGAGGTGAAAGAAAGGTAGTAGTTGGATGGGGTGGATGATATTAGAGTGGGAGTTGCAAGGGCATAGCCAGCATGTTTTTAGATGCGCTTTTAATAAAGTTTTGAAGTTGGTGCATGATGGTACGGAGGTAATTGTGGGTGGGAGTGAGTTCCATAATTTGGCTATGGCGCAAGAGAATAGTGCTTCACCAGCAGAGTTATTGGCTTTAGTGATCTGCAAGTGATTTTTGTTGCTGGATCTTAGTGGTCTGGTGGTGCGATAGGGTTGGAGTAGATTCTGGAGGGATGGGACATTTAGTGGATGGTTTACTAGTTTGTGGGCGAGTGAGAGTTGATACCACTGAAGGAGGTGAGGGAGTTCAAGCCAGCCCAGTTCAGCAAGTGAGAGACAGTGGTGACTACGGTAGGATGCCCCTGTGGCGATTTTGGCAATTTTGTTGTAGCAGGTCTCTAGCTTGTTTAGATCACATTGCCTTAGGTTGGTATATACTGGAGAGGCATAAAGTAGGGTGGAGATATGTGTGTCTTTGTGTGATTGTGTGTCTCTGTGTGTGTGTGTGTGTGTGTGTGTGTGTGTGTGTGTGTGTGTGTGTGTGTGTGTGTGTGTGTGTGTGTGTGTGTGTTTTAATATGTATATGAAAATGTGTGTGTCTATGTGTGTACATATTTATGAGTGTGTGTGTGTGTGTATGTATCTGGGTGTCTATATGTCTATATACTTACATGTGTGCAGGTGTGTCAATGTGTATACATGCTCCAGCATGTGCTTGTGTATGTGTGTATGTATTTGTGCATCTGTGTGTGTGTCTAGATCTGTGCAGACAGTGGTGCGTGTGTGTGTCTGTGTGTCTGCATGTGTATGTACGTGTGTGTGTGTGTGTGTGTGTCTGTGTATGTCTGTGTGTGTGTGTGTGTGTGTGTGTGTGTGTGTGTGTGTGTGTGTGTGTGTGTGTGTGTGTGTGTGTGTGTGTGTGTGTGTGTATGTGTGTGCTTATGTCAGTATTAGCATGGCCACATGTGTGTCTATGTGTATACATTTATGTGTGTGAATGTATTTAGGTATGCCTATGACTGTGCATCTATATGTCTATATGCACACGTGCGCATGTGTGTCAATGTGTGTGCATGTGTCTAGATGTATGCAGACAGAGGTACATGTGTGTGCATATATGTTAGTGTCAGCATGCCTGCATGTGTGTGAATGTGTGTATGAGCACATTTTCAAGTATCTGTTTGTGTGTGTGTGTGTGTGTGTGTGTGTGTGTGTGTGTGTGTGTGTGTGTGTGTGTGTGTGTGTGTGTGTGTGCGTGTGTGTGTGTATTTCTGTGTTCATGTGTGTGTGTTTGTGTTTGTGTCTGTGTGTGTCTGCGTGTGTCTGTGTGTGTGTGTACCTATACCCATATATTTGTGTGCATGTTGATGTGTGTGTGTGTGTGTGTGTGTGTGTGTGTGTGTGTGTGTGTGTGTGTGTGTGTGTGTGTGTGTGTGTCTGGGTGTCTATATGTCTATATGCTTACATGTGTGCAGGTGTGTCAATGTGTGTACATGCTCCAGCATGTTCTTGTGTATGGGTGTATGTATGTGTGCTTCTGTGTGTGTTTAGATGTGTGCAGACAGAGGTGCGTGTGTGTCTGTGTGTCTGTGTGTGTATATACATGTGTGTGTGTGTGTGTGTATGTCAGTATGAGCATGGCCATGTGTGTGTCTATGCGTATATGTTCATGTGTGTGTATATATTTAGGTATGCCTGTGATTGTGCATCTATATGCCTATATGCACATGTGTGCATGTGTGTCAATGTGTGTGCAAGTGTCTAGATGTGTGCAATCAGAGGTACATGTGTGTGCATATATGTCAGTGTCAGCATGCCTGCATGTGTGTCAATGTGTCTATGAGAACATTCTCAAGTATCTGTTTGTGCATGCATTTTTGTGTGTGTCTATGTGTGTGTGTGTGTGTGTGTGTGTGTGTGTGTGTGTGTGTGTGTGTCCTTGTGTGCATGCTGCCATATGTGTTTTTGTGTGTGTGCTTCTGGGTGGGCATGGTTGTGTTTATTTTTCTATGTGTGTGAATGCTTGTTTGTGTGTATCTGTGTGTCTTCATGCTTATGTTTATGTGTCTGTGTGAATGCATGTGTGTGTGTGTGTGTGTGTGTGTGTGTGTGTGTGTGTGTGTGTGTGTGTATCTGTCAATGTGTGTGCAGTGTTGTGTTAGTTACTTATAAAAGTAATGTTACTATTTCTAGTTTCTTTTCAGTGAAAGTAATGTATTACTTTTACTTATGACTTTTCTAGTAATATATTACTAGTTACTAAATAAAGTAATGCATTACTTTTACATAAGTGTAGTTTATCAGTTATAATACTGAGATTTACTCACACAAGTAAGCACATGCATATGTCTATTATTAAAGTAGTATACAATGATGATGAATAGCATTTAACAGTTGAAAAACTCCAGCAGATTACTCTATATAGCCAGGTGGTGCAGTGGTTAATGCTGTCAACTCACAGCAAGATGGTCTCTGTTTTGATTCTCAGCTAGGGTTCCTTCTGTGCAGAGTCTGCCTGTCTTCCCTGTCACTTGTCTTTTGTATTCAAATAAGACGATGAGGCTTTGGTGTTTGTTTAAGATGTTTATTGCACACAAACACATCAGGATGGATAATTAGAACACAAAACGTAAACAAACTAGCTAACTGACTGCTACACACATACATGCTTTCACTCCAGTTGCTTACACAAAATGACACTCTGCTTGCATGTGCACAGTACTTATATGTATGTGTCCATGAACTACAGTGTCTTTAAAGGTACAATAAACACACTATGATCTACATGCTCCCTCATTGATAATTTTGTCATTCAAATGAAAAATGACAATCAAATGCACATAAAAAGTATATAAAAATAACAATCATGTCCAGATTGCCGCGTATCTAAGATTAGGTCTTGAGATATGACCTGACCTTGTTATATAATAATAAGTACTGGGTTTAGCAAAATGGACAGTTATTGGAGAATGTTCTTTGTTAGCAATTTCAGGGATACTTTCAGGAGCAGGAAAAGAAGATGAATTGTTCACTGGAACAGGAACATTCCATAGCATACTCTGAGAATTAGACTTTCAATCCCAGACAAGATGCTGTAACACTGGCTCGGACACTGACAATAAGTGTTTCCAATTCCACCTAAATTTCATTCCTTGTGACTCGATGTATGATCTCAGTTTTACACATAGATGTTTCACAAGTCCTAATCGATCAAAACCTTTTGCTCTCTGCATCCTCACTATCTCTCCTTTTTTTAATTGTTTGAAAGGTTTGCTGGTTTTGTCATAATGGAATTTCTGTGACAAATGCTTTTTCATGAGTTGAGGTTTAGGTTTACTGCTTTGTTGTTTTTAGCACTTGGGATCAACAAATTCTTACAGATTGGTAGTGTAGTTCTGGTTTGTCTCGACATCAATCTCTGAGCAGATGAACCAAGTATATCATCTCGAGGAATGTTTCTGAGATTAAGCACATTGAGAAAAATACCAGTTTTGTCTCTTTTGGATTTCTCCAACAACTGTTTCACACTTTAAACTGCACGTTCAGCTAAGCCATTAGATTGTGGATATTCAGGACTACTAGTGACATGAACAAAGTTCCATGACTCAGCAAATCTTTTAAACTGCTGACATGTAAACTTTGCACAATTGTCAGAAATGACTTTGTGCGGACTACCATGGACAGAAAAATGACTCTTCAATTTCGTAATGATAGTACCGGAAGTTAGGTTAGGAAGTATCCTGAACCAATTTGAATAAGAGTCTACTAATCCCAAATAATGTTGACCATTCCATTTGAAAATATCTGTGGCTACTGTCGACCAAGGTAATTTAGGAATCTGATTCAGCTGAAGTGGTTCTTTTTGTTGGTGTGGTTTAGTACTATTACAAATTGAACAAGCTGATATTTCCTTCTCAATATCTTTTGACATAGAAGGCCAAAATGCTAGTACTTCCACCCTTCTAATGGTAGAATCAGTTCCCGAGTGACCTTGATACAAATTTTTAATGTACTGTTGTTGCAAGGATTTTGGAATTACCACTTTTGGACCTTTTATGATGATACCATCTTCCATCAAAATCTTATCTCACTAAAGAAAATACTGCTGCACATCTAGTTGGTAAGACGATTGTTTTGCTGGCCATCCATGACAGATAAAATGGTTCAGCCTCAGAAATTGTGTGATTTCTAAACTCATCTAGACGTGTGGAAGAAAATTTTCTCACTTCCATAACTTCAAAATCAGCTTTTTCATTGTCGTGCTGGTCATTGGTTTGGCGGGTGATCTGGATAAAGTATCAGCAAGATAAAAAGTTTGCCTTTTGTGTAAATCATATTGAAATTGTACTTTTGCATTTTTAACATCATGCGTTGCAATCTAGCTGGAGCTGTGTGCATTGTTTTTCTCAAAATTGTAACCAGAGGTTGGTGATCTGTTTCAATCTGGACAGGTCGGCCATAAATACAATCACTGAACTTCGAACATGCAAATACTATTGCCAAAAGCTCTTTTTTCAGTTTGCGCGTACTGCATCTCAGTTTGAGTTGAGTTCTAGATGCACTGGCTACCTGTCTGCCCTCTTGAAGAATTACTGCACCAAGATTATATTTTGAAGCATCACAGGAAAAATTTAAAGGTTTGTGAACATCATAATATTTCAAAGTGGGTGGACTGGCAATTTTCTGTTTCAGAACAACAAATGCTGTTTGGTGTTGTTCCAACCAGGACCAAGTTACATTTTTGCATGTCAGCTCTTGTAGAAGTGCTGAAAGCTCACTTAAATCAGGAATGAACTTGCCTAAATAGTTGACCATGCTAAGAAAGCTTTGTAAAGATGTGGCATTGTTTGTACCTGGCATCTCAAGAATGGCAGCTTGCTTGGATGGATCTGGTTGTAAGCCTGAGCTGGTAAACAGATGACCCACATAAGTAACTTCTTTTAATCTGAATTCACATTTCTGAGAATTCAGTTTAAAGATTCATGAGCATGATCTAGAACTTTTCTGAGGTTTCTATCATGTTTGACATCACCATTACAGCCTACAAGAATATCATCTACTATAATAGCACAAGGATAACCAGAAAAAAATTAGCTCCATCGCACATTGGAAAACTTCACTGGCAGAATTTATCCCAAATGGCATCATCAAAAATCTGTACCTTCCAAATGGTGTACTGAAAGTGGTTAGCAAGGAAGATTTTCGATCAAGTAAAATCTGCCAAAATGAACTTTCTGCATGTAACACAGAAAACACAGTGGCATTTGGCATGAGATCAGCAACTTCTTCAACTGTACGCATTGGATGATGAGGTCATTTCAGTGCTTTGTTCAAATCTCTTGGATCGATTCATATTCAAATGTCATCTGAGCTTTTCTTATGAGCTACTACCATGGAGGATACCCATTCAGTTGGTTCTACTGGAAAAATTACTCCTAAATGTGCAATTCTGTCTAGCTCTGTTTTTACTTTGCCCTGCATTGCTACTGGAACCTTCCATGCTGGTCTGACAACTGGGCTTACCTAGTAGTCTAACTTCATGGAGTACACAACTGGGAGTTTGCCAAGCACATTTTTGAAAATATCAGCATATTCAGAAAAAATATTCTGTGTGAAACCTTCGTTGTTGTTGATGGTTACATGGTAGACTTCCTTATTAAATGAAATCAGTCCCATTTTCAAACTATCTTTGAGGCCTAAAAATTACTGCACGTGTCTTTTGACTATGTAAAACTGCAAGTCATGGCTGTTCCCAGCAGAATAGCATGAAAGCACTACTGAGCCTTCAGTTTGAATCTCCTCACCACCATAAGCAACAAGCTTCACACACTTTGCCAAATCAAGTTTTTCACCTGCTTTTACCTTGGCAAACATTTCTGCTGACATAACATTGCACTTTGAACCAGTATCAACTTTGAGCTCTACAGGTCTCCCATTAATCAGTACAGTATAAAATATTTCGTTGTTTGCCAACAAATCTACTGCATTAACCTTTTTCTCAAGCACAGAGACACCATCAGTATTAAAAGTAGGGTTGCAGTTTTCTACTTGATCATCTTGCTAGTTGGAATGCTCTCGCTTATTAAATGAATGTGCCTCTTTGCTTTCTAAAATGAGTCCACTTTTTACATCTGTAGCATTACTGACCAAAAGCTAAACACTTTTCTCATTTAGGTTTGTGACTGCCTCCACAATTATGACAGTTGACTATGAGGTTTACCATGGGTTTTGCTAAATCACCCCTCGGTTTTGCTGCATGCGTCCTGGGTTTTACTAAAGCTGCCCTGAGTTTCATTGTGGGAGCCACACCTTTTAGCCTATACCTCAACTTCTTGCTGCATAGTACCAACATTTGTGTTGGAAGCAGCTGCAAGCATGCTCTTCTCATTCATAAGCATATTTGTGTGCTTTTCTGTAAGCTCATATATCTGACAAATCTCTCTGGTTTTGCTTAAAGGTAAATCACTCTCTCAAAGCAAAATCTTTCTTATGGTATCATTATTAACACCACAGACAATACTACAGTGGTGGTGCTGCAGTAGCATTGTCGCCTCACAGTAAGACGTTGTCCTGTTCGATTTTCAGCTAGAGCGTCTTCTGTGTGGAGACATGCGTGAATGGGCATACCGTCATTGAAGGTTGTGCGTCAGGGCTGGCAACTCAGCACGTAAAAATCTACTGCCAATCATTAGTGGACCGGAGTTCCGCTGTGGCGACCCCTAACCGGGAAAAGCCGAAAGACACAACAACAACAACAAGCTTGTCTTGTCTCTCAGATCACCAAATCTGCATGTTTTTGCCAGGTCTATATCAGAAGATTGAAGTTTCAAAACTTAAATCTGATATGGTCGACACCATATGATCAAAGTCTTGAAACTTCTACTCTTTTAATGGAGATCTCTGTACAGCGCAGAAAAGGAAGATTTCCCTTTTCTGCAACTGTAGTGCGATCTTAGAGTTGGTATATTTAAGTAGTGGGGGTGTGGGGGTTCAGGGTGGCTTCCCCCCTGATTAGAGTGTTTAAATGGTTTATTTGTGTAGGTTGTTGTGTTTCTATTACATTTTTGAAGTTTCAAGGCTTCAATCATATGGTGTCAACCATATCAGATTCAAAGTTTTGAAACTTCAATCATGTAATATAGACCCGTTTTTGCCTTGTTTCTCAAGCCAGTTATACATGATGCAAAAGTTTCCTCAAGCTTTTGATCTCTTGTGTAAAATATGTGCCTTTCCATTGTAATATTCATTTGAGGGTTGCACATTCAGTTGAAACTGAAAATTCATCCCTGGTTTGGCACCTATGTCTCTAATGCAAACAGGTAACCTGTAAATGGTTCATCTCCCAGGCCCATGCTTACACTTATCAAGGGTATCAGAACTTGTCAGAGATTTTGGATGCATGACTAGTCTTAAAAAGGCCCTTGTGGTCGTTAGTCTAGAAAACATCTATGAACCTATGAACTTATTTCTCTAAATTTACATTTTAAGCACTCAGAGTCTTGCCGTGTTTCAGCCTGTACCACACTATGACAGTCTTCCTCCTCCTCTGCATAAACAGCAGGTGCATATAGAAATGAACGTTCTCTATCAATGGCTTCTGATCCAGCTAAATTGAGCAGAATAAATGCTTTTCTATGTGCATCTTTATCAGAAAAAGCAGCCTGCATGAAAATACCATATTCTTGCTCAAACAATGTCCATTTTTCAGCAATATTATTATCAAACGCAAGCGGACCAGGTCTGTGAATTCCCCCTACCATGCCAAATAAGTGTTAAACACATACCAGGTATTTGTAATTATATTCAACTGCACAACAGACTCTTTGAAATAACTGTACTCTTTGAAAAGACTGTACTGTAATACTGCACACACTGCCAACACTTTGCACACTTTAGATACCTTGAATAGCTTTAGTTAATGCAAAAAAGTAATACATTGTGAAAAAATACAGTTGTTTTCTCTTTTTTGAGCATTTTATATGATTCAGATATTGTTTCAAATGTTTTTGTAATTATTTCAAGTACTTTTTTTTAATATACCACAATTTAGAACATTTAGTTTATTCAGTAATTGGTCTGGAATGCTTAGCTTTATATTCATCGAGGGAAAAATCATTTAAATGAGATTAAGTACCTGGAATATTTTCTGGCCTGTTTACGAGTCGTTTGCTAGTTATCTGAGCCACTCTTGCATATTCCTCCATTTCTGACTATGAGCCTCATGGTTTTAAGAAGTTTTGACTTCAGATCCGATTCTGACACTGTGACACTCATCTTGGGTATTCAAATAAGATGATGAGGCTTTGGTGTTCATTTAAGATATTTATTACACACAAACACATCAGGATGGATGACTGGAACATAAAACTTAAATGAACTAGCTAACTTGACTGACTGCTACACACACACATGCTTTCACTGTAGCTGCTTACACAAAATGGCACTCTGCTTGCACATGCTCAGTACTTTTTATGCATGTGCCCATGAACTACAGTGGCTTTAAATGTACAACACATATACTATGATCTACACTCCCTGTGTTTGAGTGGGTTTCCTCGGGGTGCTCTGGTTTCCTCCCACATTTCCAAGATATGCTGCAGGTGGATTAGACATTTTAAATTGGCCTTAGGAGCGAGTGTGTACATGCATGTGCCTTCTGAAGAAGGTTGGGTGCTGGGCTGGCAACTCAGCAATGTAGAACTCCACTGGCACTTGTTCTGCAGACTGATAATCCACTGTGGTGATTCCTAATGGGCATCGCCGAAAGGAGAAGAAGAAGACTAGTCTTTATAGCTATACACTCACAGATAATAATTAAACCAAATCAGCCAGCAGCACAAGACCTATAAAATCCTGTCACATTTTGTCTATTTTCAGCAATTAAAAATTGAAACCCAAAAAGAATTTTAAATAGAACATAACAAAAATTGTCAAGACAAAAGTTGGTTGATCATAGATATACCCGAAGAGTCGTGCTTGGTGCAGTGGGTTACTGATGAGTCATGAGTTTGATTCCAATTGATGGTGGTATGGAGAGCCAATGCCATTTATTATACTGCTAGGTAAGGATATGATCTGTGTGTGTGTGTGTGTGTGTGTGTGTGTGTGTGTGTGTGTGTGTGTGTGTGTGTGTGTGTGTGTGTGTGTGTGTGTGTGTATGTGTGTGTGTCTGTATGTGTCCTTAACTGCATGCCACTGCATGTGTGTTTTGTGTGTGTGCATCTATGTCTGTGCATGTTTGTGTTTATGTGTCTATGTGTGAAAGCTTGTGTGTGTGTGTGTATGTGTGTGTGTGTGTGGGTGTGTGTGTGTGCGTTCACACGTGCACCTTTATATGTGTTTGCCTGTGCATACATATGTGTGCATTTCCGTTTGCTTGTGCTTGTGTGAGTGTGTATACTGCATTTTTTTCTATCTACTTTGCAGTCTGTAAAGATGCTTGAGTTTCCTAACAGTTTAGCTGCTTCCCAAAGTGAAATGTTAGTTTTGACCACACTAAAACCAGTTGTTTTACAGTGTCCATCAGCCAAGAAGAAAATACTGGCAAAGGTTGACGCATTTGAACTTTGCTGATCAGAAAATTTTGGATAGATTTAGAGTAGGCAAGGACATAATACAGGCTCTGATGAGTTTGTATGGCCTACAGATTAGAATTGAAGGAATTCATGGCTATATTTATCTTTTGTTGACCATGCTAGTCCCACTAGGCAAGTGGGCTCCTTTCATAGGAGACCCTGAGGTAGTATTTATACAACTAGAAGAAATTTTTGCCAGGTCATACACCCAATGAGTGCATGCACATATTCCATTCCCAGCTCAGTGGTGACTAGGAGGACATTGCATGACATGGCAAGCAGTAAAATAGGAGTGTGTTTGCCTGTCGTTTGTGTATATATGTGTGTGTGTGTGTGTGTGTGTGTGTGTGTGTGTGTGTGTGTGTGTGTGTGTGTGTGTGTGTGTGTATGTGTTTGCCTGTGCATACATATGTGTGCATTTCCATTTGCGTGTGCTTGTGTGAGTGTGTATACTGCATTTTTTCTGTCTACTTTGCAATCTGTAAAGATGCTTGAATTTCCTAACATTTTAGATGCTTCCCAAAGTGAGATGTTAGCTTCGACCACACTAAAACCATTTGTTTTACAGTGCCCATCCACCAAGAAGAAAATACTGGTAAAGGTTGACACATTTGAACTTTGCTGATCAGAACATTTTGGAAAGATTTAGAGTGGGCAGGGAGGAAGTATTTATACTACTAGAAGTTTTAACCAGGTCATACATCCAATGAGTGCATGCACATGTTCCGTTCCCAGCTCAGTGGTGGCTAAGAGGACATTGTATGACATGGCAAACAGTATAATAGGAGTTGAGGTAAATGACGACCACATGGAACTGTTGCAAAAGGATTCAGTGGAGGTGTTTAGCACAAAGGAGACCATGGATGGAACAGTGGAGGATATGGAGGCGTTATTTCAGAAAAATCTATTTGAGGTTTTGCGAGGAGAGGAACATTTGCAAGAGGATTTTATCATTACAACTCTCCAGTCAGGAGGGTTGCAGGATGACTTATTGATGGACTTGGTTGAGCAAAGCAAGCCAAAGACTGGAAAAGAGCTACCTAGTGTGAGATTATGGACAAGATGCAAAAGGAAGAGGTGAAGGATATTCATAAGAAAATGTTTGCAGAAGCAATAAGAGAGAAGAAAAAAGAGAGAGTAGGAAGATGGAGGAAACAGAAAAAAGAAGTATGTTGTTCATATACAGAGTAAGGAAGAAAACAAGATGGACAGGTATGAAATATGGATACAGTGATCGTGTCTTTAGGAATCAAAGCACAAGAGGTTAGAACATTTATTTTCATAAAACAAAGAGACATATTGTGTAATTTTTTTTAGATTGATACAGGACTAGAGACTGTTTTGGGGGAATCTGGTAGAAGAAAAGATATGCATCCATGGAATAACTATATTATTAAGCATTTTTACCATGAAACACAAAAGGAAGTGCAGATACAGTTTTGTACAGAGACAAAAAGAGAAACTGTAAAAAATATTTATTAAAAAAATGTTGTAAAGGAGTTAAAGACATTTCATAAGTATTTGATAATAGAGGACTATGGACTGGGGGATGGGACTGTGATGTTATTTTGAAAATGGAAAATAAAAAAAAATACATATTCCAAGCATTAGTGGAGGAAACAGAGCTGTTGTAAAGTACTGAGGACAAATGAAAACATTTTTTTTTGTGGGAAAGAGGAACACTTTGTAAACAATTATGATAAGAAGAAATGTTTTGTAAGTTGGGAGTTTGGACATGTAAGGTATTAGAAGAGAATATTTATGGAGTTAAAGAAAAAGGATGTCAGGAACATGTAATGATTGTTACGAAAATGGTACATGATGTTTAAAAAGAAAATAATGAAGCAAAGTTAGTGGTGGGAAATATAAGTAGAGCATTTGATATTATAGATCATGACATGTTATAGAAATAATGAAGGATACAATTTTAGCAAACAAATTCAGAAAGCAATTAGATCGGTATATAGAAACAGTAAAATAAGAATTTTGATAAATGGTTGGTTAAGTGAAAAAATAAGGATGAGTAGGGGTTAAAACAAGGGTGCCCTTTGAGTAGTATTTTGTTGGCAATAGTAATGAACTGGCTAGTCAAAAAGACAAATGAAAAGATGAGAAAAGTGCAGTAAATGCAGAATACTGGAGTTGAATATTCTATCATCATATCCTATGCGGATTATATTATTCTTTTGACCAAAGGATGGAATAAGTTATTTAATTTGTAAATAATAGTTTACAAGAAATGAGGATGTCACTAAATAGTGAAAAAAGTAAAGGATTTGGATTAGATGAACAGTTAAAGGGAATTCAATTTGGAACAAAGGAAATGTTGGTATTAGGAATAAAATGTGGTGTATCGAGTATAGTTAGGGAACAATGGATGATATTTTTACAGGATTTAAGAAGATTTAGGCCTGGATTCAGTAAACTCTGTGTATGAATAGTGTTATTCCTACAAATGGTGTTTATGTCCGCATCCCCTTCTCAGCAGTGAGCCTTATATATTAATGAAGGCACACTACTGAGACAGATCTGTGGACACGGATACTGAATGAGTGCAGGGGGCATGTTGCAGTAGTGCTCACAGATCTGTAACATGCACCCTGCACTGTCAAAGTGCCATACAGCACTTTGCAGTTAAATAGTGTCCTCAGACACACACCTCTCAACCCTCTAGAGCAAGAAATATGGGCAAAACCATGAAATAAAAGCAGGACAAAGGGCCAAAAATAGGGGAACATTTTAAATATTGCTCTTGCAAACTTAGAAAGTTGATAGACTAACAGGTTTTGCATTAGCATAGATTGTCATGAAGAGTATGTGGCCTGCAACTGGCATGCTGATATTTAAATATTGAGATATATCTATTTAAAATAGTTGTATTATTTTTTTTCCCTTTATATGTGAAGTTTAAGCATAGCTGAGTGGGGTTGCACACCACAGCACTTTGCTCAGCAGTGCTTAAATGTCTTCTAAGAGCTATATAGAAATGTATAGCAAAAGTATTGAATGTTGACTTAGCTTAGTGGTTAGCATTTTGCCTTTGTGTGCAGTAGTTCATGGTTCGAATACCAAGACAGGCCATTCAGCTTTTACATGGGAAAGCATTGTGAAATTATTTTTTATTTATTTAATGATGTTATTGATATTTGTTAAGCAGGGCAGTGTAGCTGATCAAAAATCCCAAGGTCAGTGGATATATGATGTGAGGTCCCCCATGTAAACACAAGTGTCCCATACAGTACAGTCACACCCAAAGTAGTGTAATCAAAGCACATAGGGGTGGTCATGTAAAGTAAAATATATACACCTAACAATATGTCAGTAATGAGTAATTAATGTCCAATTTGTTAATATTCTTTAAATGAGGACTGAACAATGCTTAGCAGTGCTTAGCTATGCTGAGCCAGTTTGAGCATTGCTTAGAAGTATAATTCTAAGCAGCATTCAGCTCAGCTAAGCAGATGTGTGCACTGCTAAGCACTGCTCAGCATTTGCCACTTTAAGCACTGCTCAACTCAGCTTAGCAGGTTTGTGCACTGCTGAGCTGTGCTTAGCATTTTTGAAAATGGTCCAATAATGGCAAAGGGCACGAATATGGCCTTATTTAAATCACACAGGTGGGAATACAGCCAGAAGCTGTTGTAGTTTGATCACTGCAGGAGCTATGTCTGGAGTTGGAGAGAGACAGTGCTTTTGGGCACAGTGCTGGGGGATTTTGGACTCCAGGGTCATGGCTGGGCTCCTTATATGACACCATGATGTCAGACTGCTGCAGGCCCAGTACCAGGGTTTGCAGTACAAATCTGATGTCTAGGACTATCTGGCACATGATTGCACCCGTGCCACTGGAATCCCCGAACTGATGAGCAGATGCGTCATCACTATGATGACCTAAAGCGAAGGAAGGGGGCACTCTTGGCCAAATGAATCCAAGATGCTCAGGACCAGAATACCCTAGCAGTTTGTAATAATTTCACCCAAGGCTTTATTAATTTCTAGCATGAGTATGTGATAGACAAATATGTATAATGGTTGTTTTTTCCGCTACAGCTGCAGAGGTGAGAGCTAGCAATATTGAAGCCCATGCAGACAGATTGGTGAGGTTGCACAGAGAGTCAGGTGAGTACAGCTCTATCTTGTAGTATATAGTCGAATAAATAAGAAGGAGTACATTGCTTACTGCCAGAAGGTATAGTGTGTTCTGAGTGTACTGAATAAATAAAAGTTTGTCAGACTAATATTGATATAAGTGTGTAATCCCAGGTGCTGTGTAATACAGATGAAGGCAGCAAACAAGCTATTATTCATGAAAGGAAGGCAATACTGAACTAGTACTGTGTAGGAATTAACTTGGTAATAAACTGCACTGTGAGGGCTGCTGTAAAGGTAATAAATGACAATCATTCATCTACAGGATATGCAATAGTAATGAATATAGAATTTACACTGTAATAAAACACTGTGTCATGTTGATGAAATTAAAGATTTACTACCACAAACTGTTGTGTTTAATCTGGTATGTTGTTGAAGAAATGCAATGTGTACATGTGCTTCATAGCAAATATGACTGTAGATTGTGGAGCTGTAAAACAAGATATAATGAAATATGAAATATGTCCTGCACTAAGATCTGAACCTTGAATAGTAATGTGTAATGTATTATAGTGTGTCCCCTGCAGCATTGCTTGGTGTTAACCTCTGCATTTCAGATCTATGTAGTTCTGAATGTGGGTATGCTGATGCAGGCAAGTATGAGAGTATCATAGGTGGAGACTGCAAATATATGGATGTCCAAATGTATATGGGTCGGGTAAGCAGGCATTCATCTTTGCACACACAGACCATGGTTGGAATCCAGGGACTGGTACTAAGATGTGTTTATAATTACACACAACTAATCCTGAATATTTGTAAAAACAGTCAGGTAGTATTAACAGATATTTTCTCCACAGGGCATACAGGTAAAGAAATGTTTGTAGCAGCTGTATGAAGGGTATACTAATAAACTGTGTAAACTGTTCCAGTGTTCAACCCCATGCCTGCAAATAACAACAGGATAGGTACATATGCCTTGCACTCTTCCCAATACATGTGTCTCAAGTGTCACATTGTCATGGCTAATGATCTCTGTTGCCGATAACTTTGGACACAGATATGACTCCAGTTGAATTATGCCAGTAGCACACTCACACAACTGCAGTTCAGGGTACACTTTGTTAGTCATATATGCAACCCTGGCATGTATGAGTCCCCTCTACTCTTGTATCCAGAGTTGTCACAGTTTGCCCCATACCATTCCAGGTTGACATTTTAACAGGTATGTACGTGCTACAGAAGCTATAGGCTACAGGTAGATATAAAGTGAAGGCAGACCTATAGAGTATTGATCAGTACTGTTTTAAAATATATAATGCCTAAACAGTTTGTAATGGCCTCCCCCCCACCCCTTATCTGCATCAGTAACTATTATAATTCATATACTATGGGCATGTTTTTTCAAAACCTAATGTTGGGACTTGTGTTTTATTATTATACATATATTGAATTGGTTGCATACTAACATACCTTGTTCAAAACCCATTGTTGGTAGCCTGTTGCCATAAATGTAACTGGCATGATGTTAAAATACTGACTGTTATTCCATGTATGCATGTGTTCTGTTTGCTATGCAGTTGTTTCAATTCTATTGTTCCGGTTTAATTGGAACACCCATGCATGCTGTTATAACTAATTTTGAAATGTGTTGTTCATGACTAACCAATATATTTTGAAAACCCCCCACATCATAGCACATTTGGGAAGGCAGATCCCAGTAGCTCCACCTGTCCCACCTCATCTGGCCATGGCACCGGGCCCCAGCCCATCTGGGGCCCAACCTGGAACTGTCTCTTCCACTGGTCCTGCACCACCCTCGGGTGGAAACACCTCAGGGGACAGGGTCCACCCCTCCTTGGGTACGAGCATTGAGAGGACCCAATCACCTGTCGACAGTTCCAGAGCATGGTGCACAAGTCATCCAGGCACACTTGGATGAATGCTTGAGCCAGATCAAAAGCCAACTGGCGTACCTCAAGGGGCAGCTTGCCCCTCTTGTCCAGTCCTCAGCACAACCTCCTTCGGGGCCATGAAGGGGCAGTGATGACTGCCCATGGGTGGTGTCCTCTGTCCCACTGTTACCATCTGGGGCAAATGGGCCTCTGATTCCCAACCACCCTCCCTGTCCAAGGTGTTTACCCCCTCATGTGTCATACACTGCCCCTGTCTGCTGTCTTGTCTGTCTTGTCTGTCTGCAAAAGCAACCACTCCTACCCAACTTACCTCTCCAAATGTACATATAACCTTTCCCCAACATCCCATTCTCACCTTAAAAAGGGGGGGGCATCTGTCTCCCAAAATAAATTCCATCCATATATAGCTCTCCATTCCACCCACACATACACTGCCATGAATCAATCATCCCATCAACTAATCAACAAACTTCTGTCACCCACTCCCCTCCCTGTGGGGTGTGAGGCTCCAAATTCCAAATTGTCCACTTCATTCAGAGCTGCTATTGCCCAAGAAATGGAGAGCTATGGTCCTTTCCGACATCCATCCTGCACATCTCTAGCTACCTTTCATAATGTTTTTCCCCCTGCTTGCCTCCATTTCACCACTTTCCTATCACCCTTTTTTCTTTTCTTTTTTTGGAATTAGCAGGAGTAAGCACTGCTAAGCAAAGCTAAGGGAAGCTAAGCATTTCTTGGCACTGCTTACCATCATGCAAACCCACTTAAAACCACTTTAATCACTCTAACTCATTCAGCCTCTCTTCTGCCCAGCAACAAAATAACCAGCCCTTCTGGGTCTTAAACCCAGAATGCTGTACACCACAGTAACAGCAATATACCACTACACCATATGAGCCATGAGAATTTTTCATGCTTTTGTAAATATATTATGCATTATGGTCATTTAACATTAGGGAAAAAAGGCCTCACACCCAATTCTCCAACCCACAACCTTACACACTAGAGTTAGAAAAATGCACCACTAAGCCAAACCAGCTCTGGAGAACTAGCAATGATTTTGTAAAGATATCATGCATTACAGTCATGTAACAGGACAAAAATGAAAAACATGCAGATTATTGAACCTAGGACCTTCTGAACTACAGTGACACCAACACACCCATACACCAAACACATGTAGGTGATCATTGATGCTTTTGTAATGATATCAGGCACTACAGAGATGTGACGTTAGGGAAAAAAAATACATCACTGCCAATGTTTGAATCCAGAATCCTCTGAACTACAGTCAGAGGAGCACACCAGTACACTAACTGGCCTATGGAGTATGGCAACAGTTTTCCCAAATATATCTTAATTGCCATTCACACAGTACTACAATATATAGTGGCCCAAATCACACTCTACTTGGGCCTCCAACACAGATACAGAACCAGTACACAGACAAATAAATGCTGCCGGATGTATGGGAGGCCTACAATATCAGATAGAGCTGACAACTGCACAGACTGTTGCTGAATGTCCACAGTTGTGCCCCCTATTTATGGCAAGGTTGTCATAAAACCTACCCTGTCTGCCCACGTACTGGAAAGCCAGTGCAGATTGGGGTTATGAAATCATGACAGACAGCTTTGTGTCAACATCATACCCATTGGAACACACATGTCCATTAAGGGTTCCCTATTAGAAGACCGAAGACTCATTCTTTCGAATGTGTCTTGGTCAAACTCAAAAGATGGAAATGGCAAAAGATCAAAGGGGCTTTTAAGCGAATTCTGTCCCTGGGAAAGAATTTGCTTGGCCTCTTCGTTACTTTGCCGTTTTCAGCACTGTAGTGCAATCTCGGAGTTGGTATATTTAAGCAGGGGGGGTGTGGGGGTGAAGTCCCCCACTTAATGTAATGTTTAAAGTGTTTTATTTTTATTTTTTTTTTTTGTTGGAACAGTGATTTTTTTTTTGAAATTGTAAGCTTTCACTTACATAGGGGCGATTAATCACCGTTCGCTTTTTTAAGTGTTCGGTGATCTAATATAGACCCTCCATTAAGATCCTGTGTTACACAGCATATGCATGCGCATATGTCTTACAAATACACATGCCAGATAAATGGCTCGCTAGCTCTATCTGTAACATTTCTAGCAGCTATCACACCTAGACACCCACAGTCCTGGCACACACAACAGTCTGTGGCATGATAACTACAGGCATGTCAATACTACATAGGAATAATTGAGCCCTGCAATATCCTGTGAAATTGGTTGCCCCTACCACAGTCAATGCCACCTACAGTAGCACATTAAAGGCCTGCAGGGTGGGACACATCTCACAACTATGAATATGTGTAGTAAATATTCACTACCACTCTCTGGATGGCACTATTATGTAACATATGCACCACAGCTACATGCCTCACCTGGACTGTTGTGGGTACCCTCAACCAGGCCATGCTGGGACACAACAGCTGACACTGCACCCTCACTGACAGTAACAACTTGCTCTCCCCCAATGTCTTCACAATCCCTAGTCTGACTCCTGGCCAGAATGCAGCAGATGTGGCCTGCTACATATGCAGCAGTATGTTCAGCTACCTAATATAGACCTGACCTTCCTCACAAACACCTACAGCAGGGCATCCACCCAAAAGCCAGATATAATGGTTTGGGGGTGATGTTGAGGTTTTAAGGGACATGTGTCACAGTCTCCCCTTACAAACATACCCAGCTGACAGACCAGCATCAGCTGTAGCAACATGCACAGTTAGATAGAAAATGATGTATCACACTCACATCTGCCTGTCTCCTCACTCACCCCAGCACACATTTACACAGTACACTGCTACAGAATGTGAAAGTCTGTTAATAATGGTCAGGCATATATACCTCTCATCTGTACAGCATTCCACAGAATGTCCAGATTTATGCCTAATAATTGTGGTCTGTTCCTCATAAAATTGTGTGGTTTTCTGGCAAATAACTGGGCTGTTATGAGGTATGAATTCACTACATAATGATATACATTTCAGTGTCAGACTACTTCAACTCCTTCAAACAATGTATGTCAAAACAAACAGTTACTCTAGCACATTTCTAAGTTAATAAAACCAATATATGAAATCTGTCCTTATTTTGCCCCTTTGTCTCCCCATTTTGTTGGGTAATACCTGACAGAACAAAATCAACCCCCTCAAGGAGTAGTAAACTTGTCTGGTGGACAGCAGCAATAAAAAAAATCTGTATAATAGAAGGAAATATTTGTTGTCCAGGGCCAAGAAGGAGCAGGTGCCATGTTGGAAGCAATCTCTCCTTTGTCTGAACAAGCAAATAAGGTCACTGACGAATTACTCTAAGGTTAACTTTGAGTCAAAATTGGCCACATCCACCAAGGACAATCACAAGGCCTTCTTCACATATGTCCAGAATCTCAGAGGCAACAACTAAATCTGCTCTGAACTGGTGGTCAATAACACCTCACATATGCCATAGATATAGCCAACCTGCTAGCAGACAGGTTCAGTGAAAACCTCACCTCCCTGTCCCCCATCAGTAAACCAGTACATCCCCAGCACCCCCCCTCCCCTCATCAACATGATGCAGGTCTTTAATGCCCTCTCAAAGGCAAAATCTACAGTCTCCATGGGCGCTGCTATCATCCCTGACTGTATCCTACATGAACTCAGGCATGAGCTCTCAGCTCCATTATACACCCTATTCAACCAAAGCCTGAGCACCAGCTTCATCCCAGCTGAATGGTGGACAACCACTGTCATCCATCTACACAAAGGTGGAGTGTTCACCGACCCAGGAAATTATAGGCCTATCAGCCTAACTAGCCTGTACTGCAAGGCCATGGAATGCATTATCATGGACATTATAAACAGGGACATCGACAACCTCCAAACACTTGACTCCACACAGTTTGGTATTTTCAAAGGGAGATCAGGCCTGTTAAATGTGGTTGACTTCTTCAAAGCAGTCAACAAAGCCATGGATGAGGGGAAGACAGTGCACATTGCCTACCCTGACCTAGCCAAATCCCTTGACACTATTCTCCACTCGGCCATAATAAACCCACCCTGCTAGGCATCAACCCATAGGTTACCAGATGGGTAGCTAACTGCCTCACTGACAGAATCCACTTAGTCAAAGTAGGGGAAGCCACCTCTAGTAGTAGACCAGTAACGAGCGGTGTACCCCAAGGATCGGTCTTGGGGCATCTACTGTTTTGGATATACCTTTCTGAGGTGCAAACCAGAACCATTGGTCTGTGGCTGACCAGGCTTGAAGATGACTGCAAGCTGTGTGCTGTCTTAAATTCCCCTACTGATGTCAACATCCTCCAAGAGGCACTTACCCAAACAAATGACTGGTGGCAGAGGCATTGCCTCAGACTGAATGCCAACAAAAGCATCATTATCCCCTTTGGGGTAAATGTCATCCACACTAATTATGACAGTAATAACAATGTACTAAACATGCAATCAGTTGTGAGGGACTTGGACACCCAGTTTGATAGCAAACTGACAGTAGACCACTGCATTTCCACCATCGTATGGAAGGCTTTCTCCATGGCCCACCTCATAAATAAGGGTATGTCATCCAGGAATAAGGAGGTCATAACATTCCTCTACTCATCCCTTATTGGACCCATTATTGAGTACAATGCCTCGTTTGGCATGTACCTTGCCAAGCACATGCAGCAATTGCAGACACCATAGAGGTTCCTGACCATAAAAATCCAGGCTGTCAAAGACCTATCTTATACAGATTGGCTAAAAGCCCTGTCCCTCTACTCAGTCTCATACAGACTGATCATAGATGAACTGTGTCCAGCATACAAGACCATTTCCAACCCAGCCTTGATGGAGTTGCTGCATATCCACAGGACAAACCCCACTCATGCAACCCACACCCAAGGCCTTAACCTGGTCTGTGACATCAATACTATTTTTGTCAGGATAGATTTGTGTCCTAAAGACTCTGCCATCTGTAGAATAGACTCCCTCTCCATGTCAAGCAGAGTGTCTCAATAGCCCTCTTTAAGAGCAACCTGGATGACTGCAAGGGAAACAGATAATACACCCCTGGGATCCCACCAGTATCCCTGCTGGACAGGGAAAACAAGGTGCTGACTGAAGGAACACAGACAAAAATCTTGCCTCTGCTTATAAGAGCCTCCAGGCCAATAGCCTAGTATCATCCCATCAACCTATGAAACTATTACCTTAGATGTTTTTCTGTATTTATTTAAGACCGTCCTGCAATGTTGTCTAAAAGTATACCCTGTGAGTCTGAAGTGTGTACTTACTCTATTGATTGATATTGTCTTGTTCTATTATTAGTTATTATTACATATAGTTACACCTTGCCATTGTGTCTGGTCTGTATATAACTAAGTAAGCTCTTACAGTACTTGCATATGTATTTGGTGACAGTGTATAGCCCACTACAATAGCCTTAATCATCGTCACTCTTACCATTTTGCTAATAGGCACATAACACTGTACAATTCATCACCCTTTGGTAAGGGCTTTACAGTAGCTGGTAAAGAGGTGGATTGTGGCAGTCAGAACTACCTAAAAGTCTGGGCAGAAGGGGCCATAGCTAGTAAACATTTGCCAGCCTTTCCCAGGAGTGTGCGTGTGTGATTCATAAATCAAATCTGAAAGAGTGTGTGTGTCAGCAACTTGGGCAGGGACCGGAAGCACTGGTTGGACAGAGAGGGTGACAGATGTTTTGGCTTGACTGCTCTGCTGAGCTGTTAACCGCATATCTGTGCCACTGGGGAGTGTTATTGTGGATCTGGAGAGACAGGGAGAAACCAGCTGCAGACTGACTGTGATCTCTGTGCTCTGAAGGGTAATTGTGCTATACTGTGCATGTGCTTGTCATCCTCGCATTGTGTACATCCCTCACTGTTGGTAGTGGTGAGGATTGAGGCTCCCTGCTGACTGGGCCAGTGCAGGGGCATCACAACACTGACAGTATGTACTGGTGGATATGGCTGGCATATCAAATCTTGTACCATCATTGAGCCCCTTTTAGTCTGCCAATGTCATACAGGATTATTTCACAGATTGTCCAGGTCTGCCTGACCATTTCTGACATACTCTGGCTAGGTGAGTGTGTACTCCACACCTGTGTCTGATTGCCTGACACCTATGGCTAGCATACCTGGTGAGCCCCTGCAGCAGGACAGCAGGTTATAAGTACTAGTAGTGGGTGGATGCTGGCTCTGGCTCAGGAGCAGTGTGTACATACTGAGCATACAGTGTAAGGGAATGGATACAGTACCACATATTTAGGTACCATGACTGTGTCCCCAGGGGTCTGGCATGTCACAAACACATTCCCCAATGTATGTGGACAACCATCACGTATTGTCCAACTTGTGTCCGCAAATACACATTTGTCTGGAGGGCGGGGTCTACATCTATCAGGCACATGTACACATTCGGCAAACATCTGGGGGGTACTGCAGATGTCAGACACCTACGAGGAGGTCATCCTACAACACATATGCACTGCTCTCAGTTATTGTGAAGCTCAGATGTTCCAGGAATGTCAACATGCACCTGTAGGAGCACTCACCTATTTGTGGGATGTAGGCTGGATGACATGGTACTGTAACACTGTCTATAGGTGGCACCCAGCAGTCAATGGCAGTGATGTGTGTTGAAACATAATGACACAGTCTGTTACAGCAGTCAGGCCATTTATAATATTCATGGTACCATATGAGCTTACTAGGCTATGGGGCCTGAGTAGCCATATCACTAGGCCGCATGTCAGCCCATGTGTATGCAGGTCAGCAGCTGATTTCCCCATCCAACAGGGTCCCAGGTGGTATCCCAAGTGTGTATGTGCTGCTAACCATCCAGTTGACTAGGTTACACCTGCAAATGTGAAGGTAGCTACCCTGCCTGATGTGGACAGGGTAGCCATTCCACTGCAGGGTGATTGTGTGGGACACACATCCAAGCTGCCAACAAGGCCAGTCCAGGTCACACACCAGGTGGAGATTGTGTGCGTGTGTGTGTGTGTGTGTGTGTGTGTGTGTGTGTGTGTGTGTGTGTGTGTGTGTGTGTGTGTGTGTGTGTGTGTATGTGTGGATCAGCAAACATTATAGTGCAGGTAGTAATTTGCATATGTTGTCTTCTCCTCACAAGTGAACATGGGGGTTGGGGTGTCTCACCCTCACAATCTGACGTCAGTGTCTTATCAGACTCTAATGATGATGGTGGTCATAATGAGGCACAGATGGGGTTGTTGTAGGCTGAATCTGTGCCATAGGTTGATATTCCACTTTCACACACAATGTCCCTGCACATGGTCAGTATGGCCACACATACCCAGTCCCCAGCAGCCACAGATAATGGACAGTCAGAGGGTGGTGGCATTAGACAGGCTAGTGTGGTGACTATGGCAACTGTGAGTGTAGACACTAGCCATAGCCAGAGAGCTGATGAGGTCCCACACTGGCAAATTGACAGGGGTGCTCAAAGAAGGACTGCTGACCATCCAGCCCCTCTCAGAGGTGTCATAGCAGGTGTCACCCAACTCATGTTTCAGTCCATCATGGAAGCCCAGGCACATTCTGAATGCTGCACTAGACAGATGCTCAGGGTCATGAATGCAAGACTTACTGGCATGCATGATGAGCTCCACAGCATTGGTGATGCCATATATCATTTTACTGATGTTCTGGATAGATGGTGGGGTGAGACATTGTCAGTGCTCAACCATGCAATGTCTGTGCTTGAGCATATGGTGGGAGTAGGGCGTCAGACACATGAATGTAGGTCAGCAACAACATTGGCTTAGAGCCCATGTGGACATACACATTCACAATCCTGCAGTGACAGTACCACTAGCACTACTAAAGGGAGGGTGTTGTCCACACAACACCATAGCAGGCCATGGGCATGCGTTCACATCCGGTCCCATCAGGGACACAGATCCAGCAGACAGCAGTCACCATGAGGGAGTACTACCGCATCTGACTTTGTGCCTGGTGATGCCAGTGACAATCCTAGCAGAACAAGTTCCCGTGTCAATAGCTGGAAACGGTGCACTGTACATCCTGCCATGTATGGTCCACAGCTGTCCAACATACTTCCATACCACATGGGTTGACTTTGTGCATACACACACTCACACATCACTATCACAGGCAGGTCACCCCCAGACACACACACACACACACACACACACACACACACACACACACACACAGCTTCTCTCTATGGTCCAGTTGAACACCATCCCTCCAGACACACACACACACACACACACACACACACACACACACACACACACACACCCATAATGTCAACTCTATGGCCCAGCCTAGGCCTCTGGCAACCTCACACCACACCCTGTGCATGTGATGATACCTGTGCCACATCCCTGTTATCCATACTATCGATGCAAGGACATGCTAATATGGATATGATGCACAGGGTGAATAAAGTGCAATGTAGTAATGTTAGGCTGTGTAAGGTGCTGTCTGCTGGCAAATGTCATGAGTACACATTGAAGTTTATTTACCCTTCTACCATGATGCATTATTGCTGTTAGTACTGCTGACTGACTGTTGTCTCACATACCATATTCCATTTGTGTTCCAGGTGTCTGTGGTTTTACAGCCTGTGTGGCAGCTGGCATTTCCAAAGCTGAGTATGGCGGAGTGGAAACACAGTGACCTTTTCATCGCCAAGGTATGGCTGTATATGTACATGTTTACTGGGTGTGTATGCCTGCAATAGTGTGTGAGGGACAATGGGGGCAGACAGTGTGACCTTGCATACATACCCCTTGACACAGCCAGCTAGCCTTCATACATGTCACCTGGGTATTCTGTAGGACCACAAGTTCATAGATACAGAGGAGGTTAGAAGAGTACTGGCCCTGGGTCCTTCACAAGCCTAGCCATCACTTCATCTCCAATAGAATCACCCAACAGCACCTGTTGCCCCTGCCATTGCTGGACACTGGTTGAACCCCAGGGATAGATTTTATCTTTCTCATCCACTCAACCTTGACACAGTTGATGAGGGTATGCATGGTACTGTGTTTGACATGTTTGGGGAGTGTATTCCTGACACAGGGGAGCATCTGGTTGCCAAACCTGACTCCCCAGCATGTGTGTCAGCTATCTCATATGCGTGTCAGGCCTCATGTGCTTGTAATGCACATGGATCCATTCTCTTGTACATAAGGCAGCTGTTGAAGGGCTGAGTACAACATTGCCATCTTGGCATGCCACAGACACCTGTGGACAACCTGACCGGTAACTAGTATGTCAGTACTGATTACAGGCTGTCTGCATGGAACAGGTGTTTAGGGAAATGGCTGACCTTTGTGGGTGTTAACATACCCTTTACAGATTCTGCAGATGTCTGCATAGGAGCGTAAGAGACTGGGCTTGCTACTACTGTATTGTTGTACTGGCTGAGGACTATTCAGAGGTAATGTCCACCTTTTGGCTGGATGCAGTCCCTTTACCTATGCGGTGAACCACATACAAGCAATTCCTAATGACTGCCAATACTTGTTGTCTGAATGCAACTATGTTGCCATCATGGGTACCCAGGCCTGTCATCACAGTCTGTGTGTTTATGGGGTTGGTGCTGATGTGGGAAGTACTGGGGACCTGTCCTTGCTGTATGGCATGCTGACACTGTTGTCTGCATACAGCTTGAGGCTAGGACCTTGACAGCATTACATATCCACTGTATGGCCCATTGCAGTGTGTTAACAGCAGCTTGTGGCTCAATGACAGACTGCAAAATACTTACAGTTCACGCAGCCTTAGGCTGTAGTGACATATGTGGGTGGTGCCAATTAACATTCATGGCTATATACATGTTGGTTATTGGGGGCACCAGGTAGTCACAGGGCCTTCACATGGTATAGCCATGTAAAACACATACACACTGCTGCATGGGGACATGCATTGAAACAGACATGCACACAGAGTTGACACTTTTCATATTAGATGACCTACCTCTCTAGTTATGTACAATACAGACCGATATGACTATTGCATGTGCCATAGTGCCTTTGTGTTAGAAAATGTGTGGCTGTGCTTCTAAGGCAGATGACATCAACAGGATCTTTAAAGTAATGACATGGGAAGGGGGTCATCAGGCCTTAAAATGGTATAACCAACACACACACACAGGGGATACACTTCACACACATTCGTATAGTTGGCTGTACTGAGATTCAAACACTTACCTATCTACTTGTATGTACTATAGTGCTAACTATTTATCACACATGCCACAAAGCTTATTGGTTTGGTAAGTCTCCAAAGGTACTTCTAAGGTGAATGACATCAGCAGGCCTTGTAAAGTAGGGCAATGGGAAATGTACTAGGTGGAATAGGCTTCAAATGGTATAACCAACACACACTGAGGATATGGTTCTCACCCACACACAGTATGACAGCTGCCAGGACTGACATTAGAACCCCCACCTCTCCAGTTATTTGTACTACAGTGTTACTCAGTTATCACATGTGCCATGGAGCTTACAGGCCTGGAGAGTGTTCCAAGGTACTTCTAAGGTGAATGACATCAACAGATCTTGTAAAGTAGGGCAGTGGGCAGTGTACTGGGTGGGAAAGGCCTCAAAATACTTTAACCTACAAACACAAACACACACACACACACACACACACACACACACACACACACACACACACACACACACACACAAACACACATGTCAGGACTGAAATTAGAACCCCTACCTATCTAGTTATTTGTATTACAGTGTTACACAATTATTGCATGCATCACGGAGCTTATAAGGCTGAAGAAGGTACAAAGGTACTTCTAAGGTGAATGACATCAGCAGATCTTGTAAAGTAGGGAAATGGGCAGTGTACTGGGTGGGAAAGGCCTTAAAAATACTTTAAGCTACATACACAAACACACATTTTCCAGAACTGAGATTAGAACCCCTACCTACCTAATTACTTGTACTACAGTGTTATGCAGTTATTGCACACGACACAAAGCTTATAGGGCTGAAGAACATCCCAAGATACTTCTAAGGTGAATGACATCAGTGGATCTTGTAAAGTACGGCAATGGGCAATGTACTGGGTGGAAAAGGCCTCAAAACACTTTAACCTACAAACACAAACACACACACACATTTTCTAGGACTGAGATTAAAACCCCTGCCTATCTAGTCATTTGTACTACAGTGTTACACAATTATTGCATGTGCCACAGAGCTTACAGGGTTGAAGAGTGTCCAAAGGTACTTCTAAGGTGAATGACATCAGTAGATCTTCTAAAGTAGGGAAATGGGAAGTGTAGTGGGTGGGAAAGGCCTCAAAAAGCTTTAACATACAAACACACACACACACACACACACACACACACACACACACACACACACACACACACACACACACACACACACACACAGAGGCGGGTGATATGAGATTACAGCCCCTACCTCACTAGTATTACACTATGGAACGCACCTTCATGCTGTCACATGCCACTGGTTACAACAGGTATGCAATTGTCTGCAGCAGGACATCACTCTATGCCTTTCAGGGTGTCTTTGTCTATGACTCACTCTCTGTCTGTGTCTCCCTCTCTCTCTGTATCACTGTCTGACTCTCTTCCCCATGTCTATGTGTGTGTATGCTTGAAAAGTTTATATATGTTGCCCATATATATGTTTGTGTATCACACTCAACAGATGCTGATATGGCACATATGGGACACCTACAGATAGCTGAGGGTAATCCTGTGTGATGGGTGTGGGTAGAGATAGTTAAGGTGTACATAGCTGTCCGTATGCAAAGACATATATGCACAATACAGTTGTGTAGTCCGATGTGGGTTTAGATATGGGCTATAATTCTCTAAATGTAGGAGCATGCCCAGTATGACCTTGTATAGTAAGAGTGGGACTCCATTCCAGAGATAGCTGTACTCCGGTCCGGGGTTTTGTATGCTATAGCCATACCTCTCAACCTGTTAGTGCAAGAAATGTGGGGATAGCCTGTCAAAATGGGGGACAATGGCCCAAACATAGGGAGATATTATAAATATTGCTGTTATAAACTTAGATAGTTGCTAGAGTAACAGGGTTTGTTTTAGCAGACATTTTCTGACATATATGACGTCTGACACTGAAATTTATATGTCATTACTTACTGACAGAAATCATCAGATCATCACAGTGATTTATCAGAGAATTACAAGATTTATGATGAACAGACCAAATATATGAACCAAAATACAGACATTCTTGCCAAATCCGGCCAGTTGAGAGGTGTGGCTATAGGCGATTGGCTGATAAAGCTGTGTAAAAAAATCAAACACCTCAGTGATATACTGGCTGGGGAACTCCTGGTTGTGTGGTATCCTTCTTAACTGGAAAGTCATATCCTGGTGTAGGTACAAAGTGCATTGTAGTGAGCAGAGATTTCCATAATATGTGTGGTATATTCTACATAGCACTGTGATTTCCTGATATGTCAGTGGCAGAGCAGTATAGAGTAATGTGGTGAATAACTGACAGTTATTTTTTTATAGGTTCATAGGTTCATATGAGGTTACTAGGCTATTGGCCCTGAAGCCCTTATAACCCTAGCAGATGAGAGGGTAGCCCATATTAAGACATTTCAGCACACAGAGCCCCTGTCCAGCAGGGACGCAGGTGGAATGACAGGACTGTATTTTCTGTTTCCCATGCAGTTATCCAGGGTGCACTTCACAAGGGCTATTGAGGTACTCAGCTTGATGTGGGCAGGGAGTGTATTCCATGGATGGGGGAGTATGTGGGACATGTATCTGCCACACAAACAAGTCCTATTGCTATCACACACCAGGTTGATGCTGCGCCTACAGGTTGCTAAAGTGGGGCTTGACTTCCAGATGTGCAGCAGTCCCATCAAGGCAGGGTCTGGATTGCTTTGTCTGCCAGACAGAGGTAACCTCTGAGGAGTCTGTATGGAACTGAGTAGAGGGACTGTGCTTTTAGCCTATCTGTGTAGGCTAGGTGTTTGAGGCCCTGGATTCCCCCAGTGAGAAACCTCTGTGGTCTCTGCAGCTGCTGGATGTGCTTTGTGAGGTACATACCAAACGGGGCCTTGTACACAATAATTGGCCTTATATGGGTCAAATACATGGATCTTATGACCTTTTTGTCCCTGGATGAGATACCCTTACTTTTGATTTGGGCCATCTAGAAATCTTTTCATACAATGGAAGCAAAATGGTGCTCAGAAGTCAGGTTGCTATCAACCTGGGTGGCCAAATGCCTCACTACTGATTGTGTATGTAGGACGTTGTTGTTAATGTGATAATATGTGGGGACTCCCCGAAGTGGATGATGATGCATTTTCTGACATTCAGCTTGAGGCCATGTTTCTGGCAGCAGTCATTTGTTTTGATGAGACCCTCTTGGAGGATGTCCACATTACTTTGTGAATTGATGACTGTTCCCAACTTGCAGTCATCTGCAAACTTGGTCAGCCGTAGGCCAGTGTTTTTGACCTGCACCTCAGGGAAGTATATCCCATATAACAGATGCCCCAAGACCGATCCCTGTGGTATGCTGCCCATTATGGGTGTACAGCTTGAGTTGGCTACCACTATTATGATCAGGTGAGATCTATCAATGAGCCAAGTTGCTAACCATCCGGTAACATATGTATTGATGCCTAGCTGACAGAGTTTATCTACTGTGGCCATGTGGGGAATAGTGTGTAAGGCTTTGGGCAAGTCAGGATGGCCAGTGTGCACTGTCTTTCCATCATTCATGCCTTTGGTGGCTGTCTCAGAGAAGTCAACCAGACTTAACAAACATACCTCCCCTTGACAAAGGCAGACTGTGTGGGGTTGAGTATTTGGGGTTTGCCAATGTCCCTCTTAATGTGGTCCATGATAATCCATTGCATGGCCTTGCAGATCAGGCTAATTGGGCTGATGGGCTTTAATTTCTTGGATAGGTGAACACTCCACCTTTGTTTAAATGGATGGCAGTGGCTGTCCTCCACTCGGCTGGGACAAAGCTGGTACTCAGGCTTTGGTTGACTAGGGTGCCTAATGGTGCTGCCAGTTCATGCCTGAGTTCATGCTGGATGCAGCCTGGATGTATTCTGGTCCCATGGAGGCTGTCTTTTTACCTTTGAGTGGCAGTGGTGCCCTGTTCCATAGTGATAAGGGGTAGGTGGGCAGATACTGGGGATGCCCTGCTTTACTGATGGGGGGACAGAGGGCAGACATTTTCACTGAATCAGTCAGCCAGTAGATTGGTTATATCTACAGCATTTGTGTATGTGGTGTCCTTGACTACCAGTTCTGAACAGATCTGGGAGCTTCCTGTGAGACTGCAGATATATGTGAAGAAGGCCTTATGATTGTTTGTCTTACATGTGGGCAAACTGGACTTGGAGTTGCCTTTAAAGGATTACACTAGTACTCGTATTTGTTTCTTCGGGCTTAGGTGAGATTGTTTCCAATTGGTCACCTGCTCCTTCTTGGTCCTGGACAGCAATGTTATCATTTTGTTATATAGTTTCTTTATTGCAGATGTTTACAGACAGGTTTACTCCCTCTTGCAGAGGATGATGTTGTCCTGATTCCTGATTCCATGCATCTATATATATATATATATATATATATATATATATATATATATATATATATATATATATATGTACACACACACACACACATATATATATATATATATATATATATATATATATATATATATATATATATATATATATATATATACACACACTGGTATAGTACTTTGGTGTTCATTTGGACGTTGGTGCCTGATCCTTCAGTGGGGGAGGGGTTGTGCAGCTCTTTATAGCATCCCTCAGGGGGTTGTGATCAGCTCGGGAGATATTTTCAATTTTAGCATGGCTAGAGGGGGGTCAGGCGAGATGCTGATATCAAACGTGAATGCTTTTTTGTTGGATCTTGCCAGGGAGGATGATACTGAAAGGGGTACTGCAGTGGTTAATCATGTTGTTTACTACAAACTCCAACATATGTATTACATCTTGTGGGGGTATCAAGTAGCTGTCCTAAGGATTTAGCATTGATAAGATGCGGGAATCTCTGTGTATTTCTGTTCTGGAATGGTTGTTTTTTCTCAATCTAAGGTTGGGTAATTAAAGTCAGCCAGGATCAGGGTAAAGGGTTGAATCTTGATAGATTTGTAGAGGGCCAGGGAGGTGGGGTGGGTATCCTGAGTCAAATATGTAGGCCTGTACCTACCTATAATTTGAATAGGGGTCATGTCAATGATTAATTGCACTTGGAGTGTCTCGTGTGTGTCAGACTGTTTGACTAGCCTGGAGGTGTGTGTCTGTTTAACATATATTTCTACTCCACCTCTTTTGGCTTTGCTGGCCACAATTTGACATCTTGCTGTGTGATAGGATGATTGACCAGGTAAGGGTGGCTTGCTCTTCGCAGCTGTGGCCCAGGCTTCTGTGAGCGCACAACTGTCAGCATCTTCCAGAGTTAGAAATGCTTGCAATGAGTGCATTTTCATGTTTAGACTCCTAGCATTTAGCAGCATGACCTTTGATTTGCATTTTGTTGAAAGTTTCATGTTGGTAGTATTGACCTCATGACTTTCCCTGAAACAGCCAGTATGGGGGAGGCAAGGGCCTTTGCCAGAACACTGAAGCTAATGTGGGGCAGATGCAGGCCATCTCTAGAAAAGCAGTGTGGTCTGTTGATCATGTCTTCCCAGGCTGTCAGGCACTGAATCCTCCATTGATGACACCAAAAAGCCACTTGGTAATGTCAATCATTTTGTTTGTATTGAGGTATCATTCTGGGTGACAGTACAATGCTACTTAAGCCTAGGGACATGCCTGCATGGGACACATATTCAGCATGCTCAATCATACCTGTCTTCCTATAGTCTAGGGAAGTACATCTGAAGTCATTCGCACCAACATGGACTGGGACAGACTCATAACAGTACCTGTTGTGGAGAGACTTCAGTGCATGTGTGATATGGCGGGTGATGGAACCTGACAGATAAGTAACAGTTATTGTCTCCTTATGTAGCCTGATGAGAGTCACATCTGTGTGTCTCACAATGGAGTCTCCTGACTGTGGTGTGTGGACTATGCATGGTATGTGGTGTAGAGGTTTGTGGAGTTCTCATGTTTTTTTGGCTCTGAGGTGTCATTTGTTTGGATATGTATTTGCTGAGGACCCCCACATATGTGGGTGTGTGTTGTGTAGCTGTGGGTGATGTTTACTGACTGCATACACTGCAGGGAACCTATGTTACTACACAATTTGTTCTGGTGTGCACATTCTTCATTTGTCTGGCCAGTGGTTCCTCTTACCCTTAAATGTGTCTCTTTGTCCTTCTGTAGTGCAGTCACAGGCTTTGTCCATAGCTGCTGCTGCTGTTATGTATTTGTATTTCTGGTGTAAGTGGGGTAGAAGTCATAACATCGCATACAGGGTTGGGGACTTCACACCTCTGAGTATACCTGTTCATGGGATCATAGGAGTTACTAGACTACTGGCTCTGGGGCCCTTACAAGCCTAGGCCAGAGTATATCCCTAGAAAATAAACCACAATCAGCAGCTGTCGGACCTCTCAGTGAGGGTCATAGATGGCACCCCGGGACAGATTTTTGGTTGCCCATCCACTCATTAAGTTTGCACTTGTAGGCAAACCTCTCAACCTCTTAGTGCAAGAGATCTGGACAAAGACCGGCAATATAGGGGGACAAAGGCCCATAAATAGGGACATATTTTAATTATTACTTTTATATGCTTATAAATTTGCTAGAGTAACAGGATGTGTTTTAGCATACATTTTCTGAATGAGTTGAAGTCTGAAACTCAATTTGTATATCATTATTTAGTGACTTCATTCCTAACATCATCCCAGTGATTTGGCAGAATACCACTAATTTTATGAGGATCAGACCAGAAATATGAGCCAAACATCTGGACATTCTGCAAAAATCTGTACAGTTGATAGGTATGTGTAGAGGGTCAGCGACATACTTTATTTGATGTGTATGGGGACTGTATTTCAGAGACGGGTCAGCCTCTGGGAGACAAACCTGTCTCTCCGGGAGGGTTTGTTAATGTCACATAGTAGATGTAAGCTGTTTGATGGGCTACTACACAACAAGTTAGACGTACAGATATGGGGTATCTATACTAGAGCAGGGTCCGAGATTGACTTGGAGGAGAGTCACAGGTCACCTCAGACCAATCTGTATGATACAGAATAGAGTGATACTGATTTGATCCTGTCCACGTAGGACATGTGTTGCAGGCCATGGATTCTCTTTGTGAGGTATTTCTGTGACCTTTCCAGTTGGTGCAAGTGTTTGGTGAGGCATATACCAAATTGGGCGTTGTACTAAATTATTGGTTTAATGAGGGAGGAGTACAGAGAGGTAATAACCTCCTTTTTTCTGGATGCAATACCTTTACTTATGAGATGAACCAAGTAAAAGCCTTTTCTGACCACTGCCACTACATGATGGTGAAATGTGAGATTGCCGTCAACTTGTGTACCCAGGTGTGCTTAGGGGTTTGCCCCTAATGTGGTAATCAGTAGGGGCTGTGTTTTTGATGAATGGTATGGTAATACATTTTTGGCATTTTACTTAAGGCCATGACCATGGCACCAGTCATTTGTTGCTGTGAATCCCTATTGAACTATGTTAACATCATTTGGGGAGTCAATGACATCATCCAAGTTACAATCATCCACAAACTTGGTCAGCCACAGGCCTTTTGTCTTTTCCTGGACCTCTGAGAAGTAGCTAGCAAACAACAGGGGTCCCAGGGCAGATCCCTGGGGGATACCACTAGTGACAGGTCTGCTATCAGAGGTAGTGGCATCTATTTTGACCTTGTGGGTCCTATCAGTGAGCTAGTTGGGCACCCACATGATGACATAGGGATTTACACCACATTCTGATGCCTGAGTGGGGGATTGTATCAAAGGCTTTGGCCAAGTCAAGGTAAGCTGTGTGTACTGAATCTCCCTCATCCAGTGCCTTGGTGACAGTCTCAAAGAAGTCATCCAGCTTCAACAGGCAAGATCTGCCCTTGACAAATCCGAACTGGGTGGGGTCAAGTGCTTAGAGATTGCCTATATCCTTGCTTATGATGTGCATAATAATATGCTCCATGACCTTACAGATCAGACTTGTCAAGCTTATGGGGTGATCGTTTCTAGGGTCAGTAGTGGCACCGCCTTTGTACAAAGGGATGACAATGGCAGCTATCCACTCTGCTGGAATGAGGTCTGTACTTCGGCTATGGTTGAGTAGGGTGCTCAATGGCAAGGGTACTTGTTGCTGGAGATGTTGCAGAATACAGCCTGGGATACTATCAGGTCCCATGGCAGCTGTGTTGTTTGGCTTGGATAGGTACTTTAACACTTGATCTACAGAGATGTGAGGTGCAGGGCAAGTATCGGTGATGTGGGATGTGCCTTTGGGCGGGGACAGGGGGGTGATGTTTGCACTGAACGTATCTGCTAGCAGGTTGGCTAAGTCAACAGGTTCAGTGTAAGTGGCTCCATTAAGATGTAATTCAGAACAAAGCTGGCCTTAGGTGTGGAGGTATCTGAAGTAAATGAAAAAGGCTTTGTGGTTAGCATTTGTTTCAGAGGCTAGTTTTGATTCATAATTGTCTTTGGAGGATTTCACTAGTGATGTACTTTGCTTGTTGAGGTTAAGGAGGGAGTTTTTCCAACTGGGAATTTGTGCCTTTTTACCCTTGGACAACAGTTTCTTCCTTTTGTTGTAAAGCCTGTTGATAGAGGATGTCCACCGCATAGGTTTGTGTTTCCTTGAGAAGCAGGTTTTAGTTCTATTGGGTATGGCTGAGTCCATGCAGTTGTACAGGTGCTTGTATACTGCACTGGCATACTGTTCAGCATATTTGTCTGCATCCTCTGAGGGTGGCAGTGGTGTGTAGCTACTGATACCCTCCCTTAGAAGGTTGTGGTCAGGTTTTGAGGTGTAGAGGTCAGATGAACAGCACTTGTTTGTGTTGCAATGTTATTATAAGGCTACTAGTCAGCCATAACTGTCAAACCATCACAGACTGACATCTGGACAGTCCCGTATATAACAGTCAGACACAGGCCCACACATGGGGACAGGGTGTTGATATTGCTCTGCCAAACGTAGATAGTCTGGAGAATGGTTTGGTATTATAGGTTCATAGGTTGGTACTAGGCTATTGGCCCTAGGGCCTATACAAGCCTAGCCATAACAATTCCCTGGCTATTTCTTCCCACAGTATTTACTTCCCTGGACCCCTGTCTAGCAGGGTGACTGACATTATCTCCAGGTTGCATTTCTTATCTCCCATCCAATCATCAAGGTTCCTTTTGAAGAGGGCCAAAGAGCCGCTCTGCTTGACATGTATGGGCAGTCTATTCCAGAGTCTGGGGAGTCTCTGGGTCAGGAACCTATCCCTCCAGCATGTTTTGTTCATTGTGATGACAAGATTTAGATCCCTGGAGCATGTATGTCTGAGGGTTTGGGATTTCTTTAAGTGTAGCATGTCCAACAGCTCTGAGTTTGACATGGCCTTGGATGTTAAGCAGAGATCGTCTCTGAGTAGATGATATACAACAGAGTATAGGTGGAGTTTTTTTAGACGGTGAGCATAGGGCATCTGCTTTAGGCCTGTGATTCTTTTAGTGAGGTATTTCTGCAGCCTTTCCAGTTGTTGCAGATGTCTTGAGAGGTACATACCAAACAGGGCGTTGTATTCTATAATGGGTCTAATGAGGGATGAGTACAGTGGGACAATGACCTCCTTTTTTCTGGATGAAAAGCCCTTAGTTATGAGGTGTGCCACATAGAAGGATTTCCTGACTATTGTGCGATGTTGTTATCGAAGGTGAGACCACTGTCCACCTGTGTCTCTTAAGTCTCTTATCACACTTTCGGTGTTTAGTGTACTGCCACCTATGTGGTAATTCACGGGTACATTTTTTTCCCAAAGGGGATAACTATATATTTCTTAGCATTGAGCTTGAACCCATGGCTCTGGCACAAAGCATCTGTTTCTGTAAGGCCCTTTTGTAGAATATCCATATCATTTGAGGATTCAGTAATGGCTTCCAGTTTGCAGTCATCTGCGAACTTTGTTAGCCAGAGTCCCTTAGTGTTGGCCTGTACTTCAGAGAAGTAGATGTCAAACAAGAGCGGTCCCAGGACTGAACCCTGAGGTACTCCACTTGTCACTTGTCTGGAGCTGGATTTAGAGTTGGCTACTTTTACAGTGTGGGTTCTGTCAGTAAGCCAGTTGGCAACTCATCGAGTGATGTAGGGATTAATGCCCAGCTTAGTAAGTTTATCTATGATTCCAGAGTGGGGGATGGTGTTGCAGGCCTTGGCAAGGTCCAGATAGGCTGTGTGGACCACCTTACCCTTGTCCACAGCTCTGGAGACTGATTTGAAGAAGTCAATCAGGTTCAGGAGACAAGACCAGCCCTTCATGAACCCAAACTAGGTGGGGTCCAGTGTTTGAAGGTTGCCAGTGTCTTTGTTTATAAGTTCCATGATAATACGTTCCATGGCCTTGCAGATCAAGCTCATCAGACTCCCTCCTTGTGGAGTGGGATAACTGCAGCTGTGCACCACTCAGTGGGCACAAAGCCTGAGGTGAGGCTATGATTAAACATGACACTTAGGTGAGATGCCACTTCATTTTGTAGTTCATGTAGTACACAGCCTGGGATGTCGTCTGGTCCCATGGATGCTGTATTCTTAGCTTTGGAGAGTGCGTTTTTTATCTGTGTGGCCATTATTACAAGAATTTGACAATTTTTCTGTATTGAGATGGGCTCTTTAGGGGGTGAGGGTGGTTAAGTTTGCACTGAATCGATCTGCCAGGATATTGGCAATATCCTTGGGATCAGTATATTTAATGCCATTCTGTTGTAGCTCAGAGCAGATCTGAGCATTGCCGTTTAGATTCTTGACATAGCTATAGAATGCTTTATGGTTGTCTTTGGAATCTTTGGCAATTTTATTTTCGTAACTAGTTTTGGAGGATTTTATGAGGGATCTTAGCTTCGTACTGAGGCTGGTAAGGGAGTTTTTTGCATCCTGGGATTTTCTTCTTTTCTGCAACAGTTTTTTCCTTTTGTTGTAAAGTTTGTTTATGGCAGAGTGGCTTACTTTTTTTGGAGGAGAATGTCTTTCTTCTATTGAGGATGACACGATTCATGCATGAGTGGATGTGCTCGTACAGTGCCTTAGTGTAGGATTCAGCAGTCGAACTTTCAGTTCCCATCTGTATGGGTGTCATGAAGTTTGTCACTTCTGACTTGAGTAGCATGAAGATGGCTTTGGAGAAGTTTTTTACAGAGGTTTCCTTACTGGGGGGTGGGGGTGGGATGTGGTTGTCAAGGGTAATTATCTTATGGTCAGACCTGACCAACATGGGGTGACCATAGGTGTGGAGCATCGATTTCCCATATTGGTAATGACCAGATCTAGGATATTGTAGACACTTGTGGGGCTAAGGATTAGTTGATCCAGGGCATTGGAATTTATGAATTCCAAGAACCATTGGGCAAAGGTGTTGGTACATGAGTAGTTTTCCCAGTTAATGGTAGGGTAGTTGAAATCACCCAGTAATAGGGTATTTGGTTGTATCTTAATATTTTCCAGTATGTTTAGAAAGGTGCAGTGAGAATCTTGGGGCATGGTGGGGGATCTGTAGCAAGCTAAAATGTGGATTGCAGTCTTACCTAGTGTTAGTTGCACCTGGAGAATTTCAGACACATTGTGTTGGGCAACTAGCCTGGTGTTGTGAATATCCTTGGTGAATATGGACACTCCTCCATCTTTAGTGTTTCGGTCCTGGTTTGGTGGCCGAAAAGTGTGGTAAGAGTTGTAGCCTGGTGTTGCAGGGGTGCTCTCTAGAGCCTTGAACCAGGTCTCAGTTACTGCACAGATATCAATGTTCTCCATTTTTAGGAGTGCCTCGAGAGAGTGCATTTTGAGGTTTAGACTTTTAGCATTGAGTAACATTACCTTCAGATTTTGCATGCTTGTACCTGATACGATGGTGGTTTTGTCCTTTGAACTTTGCTTAAAAAAGGCACTATAGGGGTGGCAAGAGCCTTAGCCAGTAACCTGAATCCCAGGGATGACATGTGCAGACCATCTCTGGCAAAGAATTGCGGTCTGTCAATCATGTCATCCCAGGCAGACAGATACTGAATCCCCATTGAATGACACCAGAAGCTTAGACAATCGCTGAAGTCAATCATTTTGTCCTTATACTGTGTATAATTCTGGGCGAAGGCAGGATGCTACTCAGGGCTAGAGTCATACCTGCCTGGGCCACATGATCCAAGAGCTCTTCCATGTGTCTTTTCATGTAGTCCAGGGAGGTATGTCTCAAGTCATTCACTCCAACATGGACAATGACAGAGTTATATCTATACTTGTTGTGGAGTGACTTGAGTGCATGTGTTATGCAGTGGATCCTGACACCCAACAGGCAGCTGACTGTAATTTTCTCTTTGTTCAGCCTGGTGAGTGGGACATCAGTGTGCCTGACTATAGAGTCACCTATGGCTAAAGTGTTGGGTACGTTGTCTTGCCTTAGGGCTGTTGTTGGGTGGCACACTGGTGTTGTGAGCTATGTGACACTTTGGTTGTAATTGGTGTTTGCTTGTGTTTCAGCTTCGGAGGTCCTTGTTGCTTGGGCAGGTTAATGTTAAGGGCCTCCACATATGTGGGTTTAGTGTTACTATGTGTGGGGGTTGGTGGTGTGGGTTTAGAAGGGCTATGTGTTGCTTGAGGTATAGTGTGGGTGTTAACCTTCTCCTCTTGACTGTCTAGCACAGTCTTGGGTGGAGAGAGCTTTGCTTCCAGTTTGGCTATGTAAGTGCATCTCTTGCAGGTTGTAGTGTTAGGTGGTGGGAGGAGAGGGTTGTCTGTGTACATGAGGCAATTGTTGCATTGTCCCAGTATTCCCAGATCCACCAGGTGGACAGGAGAAATCACCAGAAGCTGATTCTTGGACATGACTGGTTTGGTGCTTTTTTTTTTTTTGTAAAGTACAAGAGCTGTTTTCCCTTACCTTAGCAAGGCACTTTGCAATTATAGGCTGTTTAGTACCTACGATTAATTTCTCCTTATTAACAAGGAGAGTTGAGTGCTTGTATCAGTTTAAGACTTCCTAGTGCTTTTAAGCAGGTTTTAAAGCAAGTGCTAGTCACAGGGATGCTTAAAGGTAAGATGAAAAATATGTTTTATCCTAAACACTGCAGTGTGCACTAGAGGAGTTAGATGTGAAAGTAGGTAACTTAAGTTTTACCTGTCTAAAAAGTTAAGTTTTAGTGGAGAGTCACTAGGCAGGATTCACTAAGGCTTGCACGGAGTCTAAGAGTAGTGTAAGACTCCATGCAGCCTTCGGGATCCAGGAACAGCCCAAAGTCCGTGTAAGAGACAAGCTAAAACGTCTCTTACACGGAGTGGGCGTGGATAAGCTAATCACCTCACTTGCAGCCGAATAGCATGCAAATGAGGATGATTAGCGATCCAGGAAGCCCAGAACAGCCCGTGTAAGAGCCGTTTTAGCTGCAGAAATGTACTCAGTTGACAACTGAGTACGTTTCTGCAAAAACCGTAATGGAGCCATGTCAGCTCCAAATAAAGGGTGCATATGTCTCAGGAAGCATGCCAATGGCCAAATATGTGGCCATTGGCAAGGTAACCCGATGCAAAAATATTAAAAATATAATTTTTTTTTAACCCAGCGCAGCCCCGCGCAAACGGGCTGCGCTGTATAAAACATAAAAACGAAGGTTATAAACCCACAAATGTGGGTTTTATGCAACACATGGAATTTCAATGCAGGGACCAGCAGACCAAAAACAACATGGCCACCGTGTAGTGGTTGCTAAGGGGGGAAGCTGAGTCTAAGAGATGTAACTAAGCATTAGTAGACAATCTGATGCAAATGAGTGTTAGGATACTGAATTCCACTGTCACATAGCAAATGAGCACATTCTGAGTAGTGTAAGAGTTACAGAAGGGGGAGGAACAGAGTAGGAGGTAGGTGACATCACAGGGGGGAATGGTAGAAAGAAATGCAGTTCATTGGAGGTTAGAGTTACATGACAGATGTCAGACAGATATCATGGAAAGAGGTGTGCCACTAGATAAGCATGGGAAAGTCAAGAAATGGAAGGTGTACACTGTTGCCTACACCAAAGTTTCTTGCTGGGCGTGCATGCGCATGTGTGCGCGCCATGAAGTGCGAGTAAGACAGTGTGAGCGCGTGTAAGGCAGACTGAGCATGTGGGAGCATGTTGGTAGCTGTTTAACACTGTGTACACGCGTGTAGGGCAGACTTAGCATGTAGAAGCCTGTTGGCAGACCTGTAATACTGTTTGAGCTGGTGTGCGAGCGTTTTAACCCAAATAAGACAATTCTGAGCTGTGTAAGCATGTGTGCACGCGTGTAAGCCACTGTGAGCGTGTTTCTGCTGGTATACACGCTGCTCCCCCCTGAGGAAACAGAAAGGAAAAAGGAAGCAACAGAATTAGTAGGAAGCTACCAGGGAATATTGCTGGAGCTAGCAGGTGAAAACAATTAGAAGCAGGCAATTACACAGGCAGAATAGTAGCTCAGCCCAACACTTAAAAATCTGCAAACAGCAGTGCAAGATATTTCTCTCAAGAGACACTGCAAGACAGGAGTAAGCTATTAGAAGTGAAAACTGAAAAAGCTGAACTCAGAGCAGAAATGTTAGGGGCTGCCATAGCTGTCATAATGAGACATAGGCGACTTGCTGAGGGTGGTGACAATGCAGATGGTGCCAGACAACCCACAGTGAGGAGACGGAGAAGAGTGTACAGGCCCAGGGTCACCTACCATGGGTTACATGAGCTGGAGATAGTAGAGCGCTATAGAGTGGACAGAGACCTCCTGCAGCAAATAGTGGAGCTGTGCAGGCCACGCCTCACACACAGAACCAACAGAGGGGAACCCATCCCAGTGGAAACCAAGGTATGTGTTGGCCTAAGAATACTAGCAACAGGTACCTTCCAGAGACCAACTGGTGATTTGATGGGGATATCACAGGCATCATCCTCCAGGGTACTGCACCAGTTCCTGGATGCCATGTCAGCACATGTCGGTGATCATGTATATTTCCCCAATGCCCGTGAGGTATTGGCCAGCAATATGCGTCTCTTCCAGCAAATAGCGGAATACCCTGAGGTAGTGGGTGCAATAGACTGCACGCACATACGCATCAAAGCACCAGCCGGTGAGCGGGGTAGGGCATACATTAACCGCAAGGGCTTCCCCTCCATCAACTGCCAGGTCGTGTGTGATGCCCAGGGCATAATAATGAATGTGTGTGCTGGCTGCCCTGGGAGCTACCATGATTCCCACATCTGGCATTTGACGCAGCTGTACCAGACATTTGCCAAAGGGACATCCCGCACGGACACCTAGTGGGGGATGCAGGTTATGCACTGGAGCCGTGGCTGATGACACCCATCAGAAACGCACACACACCTGAACAGGAACGCCATAATGAGGCACACGCACAAACACGTAATGTAATAGAGCGTGTGTTTGGGCTGCTCAAGTCACGGTTCCGGTGTCTGGACACATCTGGTGGAGCCTTGCAGTACACACCAACTACATGTACCCAAATTGTCATGGTATGTGCTATGCTACATAATATGATCTTGCGAAAACAGCTGCAGCAGGACCAGCATAGGGCCGGGCCAAACAGCCCCCCACCATTGCCAAGGCCATCACAGGCAGAGCGTGACTCAGAAGAGGAACAACCTGAGCCTGCCCCAGTAGGCAGAAGGAGGTGTGCCCAGTATGCCCTGGCCTTGGCAAAGAGGCAACGCATAGCACATACACTGGCTCAGTAGGAACCCTGGGAATGATACCCCCCCTGACTCACTCAGATAATAACAGGGATGCCTAAAATGACATGACCTACTCACAAACATGTACAGGGAGTGTAATATGTGCATCCGACAGAGGCAGCCCTGCAGCACCACCTGAGGCATGAATGCCATGTGTTAAGTAATGTAACACCATGTACTATATGCACACCTGAGGACCCTGACTAACATTCTACCCTCACTAAGCATCATGCCACAATATGACAATGAGATGATCAAGTGCAATAATTGACTGAAGTATCGCAGCTAGTCAAAGGGGATCCAATGTGTGCCAGCCTGGGATGACATGCTGAGCATGACATGATGCTCCACCTGCTAGGACTGGTGTGCACCTATCAGTGCAGGCCATATGGATACTGACAAAGGCTGTTGTTACCCACAGTGTGCCCTGAATAGGTAAGGCTCAAAACACAAACCTACCTCCATAGGTATCAGAAGGGATAAGAATGAGATAAGGGATAAGTCGAAACAGCAAGATGCATGCAGTCTAAACTCACCCAGTATGGAGAATGTTGATATCTGTGCTGTAACAGAAAACTGGGTCAAGGCTCACAACAGCACCCTAACACAACCAGGTTACACCTCATACTGTGCTGTACAGCCTCAAAACATGGAACAAGCTACAAAAGGAGGGTGACTAGTAATAATTGTCAAGGATAACCACACCCCCATGTTGGTACCACAACAAGAAGCAGCATGGACTAGCCATGGTCAAGTAACAGTGGCTAAAACTGCCCCCCAGTTTATAGTCTGCTACAGACTACTGTCCCAACACCAGGAACTGCACCTGGCCTATGCTGGAATACATGAATATATCAAGTCCTCCAAGCCACATTATATTGGGTGACTGAAAATACCCAGACATAGACTGGGAGCATTATACTAGCTCCAACACTGTAGGACAAAAGTTCATAGAATCCATAAACCAAAATGCCCAGGAACAATGTACCACTCCCACAAGAGGGGTAAGCATACTGGATGTGATAATCAGCAACATGGGTACTGGATGGCAAGACGAGAAGTGTATTGCTCACTGGTAAAACCAGACCATAGAGTAATCACACTGGATATACAAATCCTGACCACAGTCCCTGGCCAGAAAACCACAGTGGAAAACATCTGTAAAGCAATATTTGCACTCCTACAAACTGATGTGGAATCCATTAAAGGTCCTGTGCAGGTGCAAAATATGGGCCACACCTCAGAACCTGTAATACAGCCATTCCATGAACACTGCCAGGAATGCTTGGATTATGCAATCCTAAATTAAAACAAGACACAATGCCATACACGCAGGCATCTGTCATGGTGGACACCAGCCATAACCAAACCATGCAAGAGAATGAGGAAGCTACTACATGATAGAACAAACATAAACAATGAAGTAATCACTGATCAGTAGTATGGCAATAAAATATGTCCACACATACAATCCACTAAGGCCAGCCACAACAAGTTGAATCTGTGAATCTTGAGGCAATGTTACACCTGCCCCAAGTACACAGACAACCCCCAACTCCCCCCAAGAAATACAAATATATGTGAGAGATGCAACCATCTTTCCAAACTGGAGGCTGAGCTCCCTCAACTCAGTACTCCCAAAACTAGTCAGCAGGAGAAGGCAACCACACACACCACAAACACAGTCCCACATAGACCTATCACAACTGCAAACCAAAGACATAAACACAGAAAAACATTCCCGGAGGCACAAATTACAAACACAGCACACCAACAGAGGCCTCTAAAGCAGACACCCAATCAAACAACTTCCAAACATAGCACATGCAACACATAGTACACAAAGCTGGTGTGCCAAACAGTCACAGGCCAGAAGGAGAAACAACATGCCTGATACAGTTGTAATAGGTGACTCCATAGCGAGACACACTGCTGTCCCGCACACCAGACTGAACAAGGGAAAGGGTACTGTAAGCTGCCTGTAGGCTGCCACAATATGCCACATAACACAAGTATGCAGGTCAACCCAAAGCAAGTAGAAATATGATGCAGACATAGTCCATGCTGGTGTGAATGACCTGAGATGTACCTCCCTAGACTACATGAAAAGAGACATAGATGAGCTCTCTGATTATGTAGTCCAGGCCGGTATGACACTCACTGTTTGCAGCATCCTACCCTTACCAAGAATAATGCCACAGTACAAACACGGAATGATCAGTTATAGCAAGTGGCACACTTACTGGTGTCATTCCAAGGGGATCCAATGTCTGTCTGCTTGGGATGTCATGCTTGACAAGCCACGCAGCTGTTCCTGGGATGGCTTGCACCTGTTACCCCTGGGCGTCTGGATATTGGATAAGGCTTTTGCCACCTCCATAGAGCCTTTCGTAGGCAAGGCTGAAAAGACTAACCCACCACCCTAGAAAACATAAGTGGAAAGAAACATAAGGGTAATGCTGACCAATGCCAGATGTGTAAACCCCAATATGCATGCTCGAGGCCATCCCCAGTATGGAGAACATCGATGTCTGTGCAGTGACAGAAACCTGCTGCAAGCCTCCTGACAGCACACCAGCACTACCAGGTTATACCACATATCATGTGTCATGGCCTCAAAACCTGGAACAAAACAAAAAAGGAGGGTGAGTATCCATATTCAGCACAGACACCCATACATCCAGGTAACTGACAATGCACAAGGCATTGGAGTCCACCCATGTGCAACTAACTGTAGGCAAGACTGCTGTACAGTCTGTAGCATGCTACAGACCACACTCTCACACACAGGAACCCCACCCAGCCGTCCTGAAGACACTGGACAGTATGAATGTCCCACCAAATACCAAACAAGGTACCACAAATTACCACATAGGTGGTAAACCATTATGTATGGAAGGAGTAATCAGGGACCTAGGGACACAAGTGGACAGTAACCTGTTATGTGACACTCACATTGCCAATGTGGCTAGGAAGACTGTCTACATTGGACACCGTATCATGAAAGGATTCACATCTACGTCAACAGAGGTCATTGTGCCCCTATACTGTTCTTTTATCACACCCATAATCTAGTACAATGCCTCATATGGGATGTACCTTACCTGACACCTGCAGCAGTTAGAAAGACCTCAAAGGTACCTCACCAAGAGGATAAAGGGTCTCAAATATATGTCATATGCTGCCTGGCTGTAAACACCCCAGCTGAATGCAGTCACATACTGCCTACACAGAGGCATTGCATGCCTGTTGTACAAGGCCATGCCCAACACAAGAGTAATGGACATGCTCCACCCCAGAAAACTCAAAGCCATCGGAGCTGTGAGAGTGAGAGATGTCAACCTCAACAAGTAATGAAATAGGATGTGCTGGAGGGACAGATACATAATCCAGAGGCTCCCCACACCCTGGACCAGAATCCCACTCCATGTTAGGCAGAGCCCCTCACTGACACTCTTCAACAGGAATCTTGCCAAGTGGATGGATGATTGTAGAGTTACACTGGGGGTCTTCACTGTGTCATGTCCAGACAAAGGCACAGCAAAGCAAATCATAAATGGCCATAATATTCACATAGCAAGGGGTGGCGAAAGCCACACACACTCTGGCTAGGCTAACAAATGCCCTAGGGTGGATAGCCTAGTATGAACCTATGAACCTATGAAGATACAAATTGTACAGGACACTAAGGATAATCCCAAGGCTTTCACAACTGATGGTAGGAACCGTGTTGGGAATTCACAGATATGCTCTGAATCACACAAATATCACAAACAACATACCAAACACACACACATATTGACAACATACATCCTGACAGGTGCAGTGCAACCCCCAGAATGCAAAATATCTATCCCAGCAGACTGCTGGCCCCTGACATTGCAGATGCTGAGGTAACAGCCAGCATCTACAAAGCAAAACACACAGCAGCAATGGTATGAGATGGTGTCCTGGGCTGAGTCCAACATGGACTCCAAGACGAATGGAATGCCAAATCACACTACTGCTCAATGTCAGCCTTACCACAGGATATGTACCCAAAGAGCAGTGTACAACAGTGGTCCTTCTCAACAAAGGTGTTGCCTGAATGGATACTGAAAACTACCACCCCAGAATCCTGAGAAGCTCGGTCTGCACAGCTATGGAAAGGATCAGCATGTACCGCAGACATAAAGATATTGGGGACCTACTGACACCGGACCCTACCCAGTGTGGCTTTCTTAAGTGCAGATCCTGCCCCTAAACATGTTTGACTCAATTGAAACAGTCATTAAGGTCATTGATGAGGGCAATGTGGTCCACACAGCGTAGCTGGACCTTGCAAAGGCTTCTATACAATACCCTACGTGTTCATTATAGATAAGCTCACCAGCTTAAATATAAACCCCTATGTCAGTAGAGGGGTTGCAAACCAGACCAAGGATAGAACAGACATGGTCAGACATGCTGCAGCCATGTCAGGCTACAAACCAGATATAACTGGCATCCTACAAGGCTTGGTCCTGGGATCTCCCTCGTCTGGTATATATGTCCCATAGGTACAGGCTAACATGGAAGGACTGTGTCTGAACATGTTTGCAGAGGACTACAAACTGCTCACCATATATGATCCACCAGCTGACACAAGCATCCCACAAAAGGGCCACATAGAAACAGACAACTGGTGCCATAGCCATGTCAGCAAGCTAATTGCAGAAAAGTGTATAGTCAACCCCCGTGGATATACAGTAAGTGCCCACCAATTACCACATAGATGTTAACCCATTACGTACTTAACATGTAATGAGAGACCTGGGGACACAAGGTGATAGATATCCTGCATTGGACAAACATGTGCTGTAGTGTTTACAGAAACATACCATATACCCACCTAATCATGAAGGTTGTCAGATCTAGATAAGGGGAGGTCATTGTGGCTCTGCAGTCATCCTTCATCAGCGTTACAATTGACTACAATAGCCCCTGTGGGATGTACCTCAGCAGACACCTCCATCAACCGTAAAGTCCCCAACAGTACCTCACCAGGAGTATCAAAGAGCTTGCACAGATGCCATGTGTTGCCTGATTAACAAACTACAGCTACACCACTGCCATACTGCCCACCCAGAGGCAAGCTGTGCCTGATGTATAAAGCCATGTCCAAGCTGGTATCAATAAACATGCTGCACCTTGTACAATCTGAATGGCAGTGAGCTATGCACATGAGAGACCTGAACCCCAGCACTGACTTACATAGGACAAGCTGTATTGCATGATCCATAACACAGAAGCCACCCCCACCCATGAGTAAACTCCCAGTACAGGCTACCTATAGAGACACTTATCGATTTTCCTCAAGAGGAATCTTGATGAGTGGATGGGAGATGGTAGCTTTATCCTGGGTATCACTGTCATGTCACAGGTAGACAGAGGCACAGTATACTAACCATGACATATGTCATGGAAAACTCCACTTACAATGTGTGTCGAAGGACAAACACACTCTCCGACTAGCATTAGAAATGGACTAGGGCACATCGCTAGTGTTTGCAAATGTACACCTATGTTGTGGAATACAGTACCAATGTTGGACAAGCCTGGTTTAAGTAGTTCATATCTGAACATAATGCAACATGGTCAGATGTGCACAACTGGCCCCTAACCAGGCTGTTGTGCTCACTATGGAAATGTAAAGCAGTGATAGGACTAAAGCCCAGGATACTGTCCACCACAGTCAAAGTACTGAACCAGTACACTATACAGTACTACAGTGTTAGGTCAGTGTGAAAGGATGTTGACAACTGTATGCAAAGTATCCCATGCAAACCCTGCAGGCACAGTATTATCCTGTTGTGTTCACACACAAAGCAGTTGTACAGTAACTACACAACATGACACACAACACACAACCATAAACGGGAGATATTTGTTGAAGTTCACACTCATTCACAAATGTGGTGGGCTGCAGAGTTCAACATATGGAATGCTCACACTGGGCATGCTCACACACTTTGATAAATGAGACATATGTCAGACAACATGCCATGGGAAGGCTGAACTGGGCATGCTCACACACTTAGGCCAAATCTCAGTTTAGCAGTTGGTCACACATATCTGGTATTTTTACGTGTTATTCCAGGAACCAACCACATTACAGCAATCTGCCCAGTGCACACAGTTAAATGACTACAGAGACATACGTGATATAGTGGATCCCTCCCATATGCAAACATCTTCCACAGATACACAAGTTGTTCATACAAACAGGGAATGCTATGGCAATAAAGATGTGCAAACAGTCTATCAGCAACAAATAATGTGCATTTGACAATTAAACATATGGGTGTAGAGGTCAACACTAGGCTGTTTGCCCTAGGGAATGACAGCTTAGCCAGAGTGTGCTTGGCGTCTGCCTCCCCACAGGATGCACATTCCCCTTTCTAAACACCTATGATGTCAGCACCCTATAAGTACAGCAGGAGAAGAGAAACTTCTTAGTAATGTGAATAGTGTGCTCCGCTAATGCGTCTGTCTCAGGTGTCATAACATAGCTAGATAGGGGTTTGAATCCTGCAAATGCTCAGTGTGTGTGTGAGTGGGGTTGGTGTGTGTGCAAGTCTGTGGGAGAGAAATGTCCCTTTTGGCAACTGGGAAAACACACTACAGGATGCACATTCCCCTTTCTAAACACTGATGATGTCAGCACTCTATAAGTATAGCAGGAGAAGGGAAACCTCCCAATAATGCGAATAGCGCGCTCTGCTAATGTATCCATCTCAAGTGTCAAAACATAGTTAGGTAGGGGTTTGAATCCTGCAAATGGCAAGTGTGTGTGTTTGGCTGAGGGAGGTAATTGTGTGTGAGAGAAATGTCCCTTTTGGCAACTGGGAGAACAGACTACAGGATGCACATTCCCCTTTCTAAACACTGATGATGTCAGCACCCTATAAGTACAGCAAGAGAAGGGAAACCTCTCAGTAATGCAATTAGCACGCTCCGCTAATGCGTTCGTCTTGAGTGTTATAACATACTTAGATAGGGGTTTGAATCCTGCAAATGGCAAGTGTGTGTGTTTGGCTGAGGGGGGTAGTGTGTGTGAGGAAAATGTCCCTTTCGGCAACTCGAAGAACAAACTACAGAATGCACATTCCCCTTTCTAAACACTGATGATGTCAGCACCCTATAAGTACAGCAAGAGAAGGAAAACCTCCCAGTAATGTGAATAGCATGTTCTGCTAATGTATCTGTCTCGAGTGTCATAACATAGTTAGGTAGGGGTTTGAATCCTGTAAATGGCAAGTGTGTGTGTTTGGCTGAGGGCAGCAGTGTGTGAGGGAAATGTCCCTTTTGGCAACTAGGAGAACAGACTACAGGATGCACATTCCCCTTTCTAAACACTGATGATGTCAGCACCCTATAAGTACAGCAAGAGAAGGCAAACCTCCCAGTAATGTGAATAGCGTGCTCCGCTAATGTGTCCGTCTCGAGTGTCATAACATAGTTAGGTAGGGGTTTGAATCCTGCAAATGGCAAGTGTGTGTGTTTGGCTGAAAGGGGTAGTGTGCATGCAATTGTGTGTGAGAGAAATGTCCCTTTTGGCAACTAGGAGAACAGACTACAGGATGCACATTCCCCTTTCTAAACACTGATGATGTCAGCACCCTATAAGTACAGCAGGAGAAGGGAAACCTCCCAGTAATGCAAATAGCGCGCTCTGCTAATGCGTCCGTCTTGAGTGTCATAACATAGCTAAGTAGGGGTTTGAATCCTGCAAGTGTGTGTGTTTGGCTGAGGGGGGTTAGTGTGTGTGAGGGAAATGTCCCTTTTGGCAACTAGGAGAACAGACTACAGGATGCACATTCCCCTTTCTAAACACTGATGATGTCAGCACCCTACAAGTACAGCAGGAGAAGGTATGTGGCATGGACAATGACTGAGTCATATGTGTCCATGCCTCTGACTGACCTGTATGCTTGTTTTATGTGGTGGACCATAGTGCCCCACAGGCATATCACTGTGACCTTCACCTTGTCCAGCCTGGTGAGCATGACCATACTGTACCGGACATTAAAGGTAGCTAACACAACTGTGGCAGGTGTGTTGTCTAGCCGTACAGGCTGTGACTGGCACACAGGATTTGTGTGCTATGTGTTATGTGTGATGTGTTCAGGCATAACGTATGCCTGTGTGCCAGCTGCAGAGGTGTGTGCCGCTCAGGCAGGATGCTATTCTAAGGCTCCACGAATGGCCCAGTGTGTTCACGTGCTTGTAGTGCTGTCAGTGTAGGTCTACATCAGACTGGTATTGTAGTCACTGTAGTATTGCATGCCACCTGACAGGTTATGCCAGTACTGGGTTCAGAGTGCTTAGTCCCCAGTTTGGCTATGTGGTTCCATCTCATACATGTGTTGTACGTCCATGTGTAGGGGAGAGGGTTGACTGTGTACATGTGGCAGCTGTGACATTGCCACATGACCCACATATTCCACAACTGTAGCATAGAGGTGACTGACAACTGACCTTTGAACATGCTACCATAGTATTGTGATTGCCATGGTGATTAACAGCACATAGGGCCAATGGGGAACAAGGTACATAGGTTCATAGGTTCATAGCGTCATACTATGCAATCTGCCCTAGGACATTTAAGAACCTAGCCAGAATGTGTTTGGCTGTCGCCATCCATTTTAAATATAGGTTCATAGGTTCATAGGTTCATACTAGGCTATCTGCCCTGGGGCAGTTATAAGCCTAGCCCGATTCTGTATGGCTTACGCCACCCCTTGATTTGAGTATACTGTGCCCTTTTTTAAGGTTTAGTTTACTGTGCCTCTGTCTAATAGTGACACAGGAGTAATCCCTGGGACAAACCTACGATCCCCCATCCACTTATCGAGATTCTTCTTGAAGAGATTCAGTGAGGTGCTCTGCCTCACATGAACTGGAATTCTATTCCAGAGTGAAGGGAGCCTCTGGGTTATGAACCTGTCCCTCCAGCAATTTCTATTTATTTCTGTGCTGAGGTTCAAGTCCCTCGAGCATGTGGCTCTAAGGGATTTAGATTTACTGAGGTGGAGCATGTCCATTAATTCTGGATTTGACATAGCTTTGTATGTCAGGCATAGATCGCCTCGAAGTAGGCGGTATGCAACTGAGTAGAGCTGGAGTTTTTTTAACCGAGCAGTATATGGCATCTGTTTGAGACCCTTGATCCTCTTGGTGAGATACTTTTGGGGTCTTTCTAATTGCTGCAGGTGTCGGGTAAGGTACATCCCAAAATGGGCATTGTATTCTATGATGGGCCTGATGAGGGATGAATAAACACGGACGATTACCTCTCTTGATCTAGATGTGAAACCCTTCGTGATGAGGTGGGCTATGTAGAAGGTCTTTCTAACCACTTTGGCAATGTGGTTTTCAAAGGAGAGATTGCTATCAACTTGGGTCCCTAATAACTTTCTCTGTACTTAATGGGTTTCCGCCTATGTGGTAATTTGTGGGCACATTGTTTTTGCCAAAGGGTATGACTATACATTTTTGGCATTTAGCTTTAAACCATGGCACTGGCACCAGTTATCTGTCTCTGTGAGACCTTTTGAAGGATGTTTGTGTCAGCTGGAGAGTTGATTATGGCCCAGTTTGCAGTCGTCTGCGAACTTGGTGAGCCATAGTCCTCCGCTTGCCTGTACTTCAGAAAAGTATATACCGAACAAGAGTGGTCCCAGGACAGAACCCTGTGGGACGCCACTTGTGACGGTTTTGAGTCTGACATGGCTCCAGCAACTCTCACTCTGTGGGTTCTGTCTTTGAGCCAGTTTGCACCCATCTTGTGACATAGGGGTTTATATTTAAGCTGGATAGCTTATCTATGATGCCCAGTGGGGTATTGTGTCAAATGCCTTTGCAAGGTCCAGATAGGCTGTGTGGACTACCTTCCCTTCATCTATGGCTTTGGTGACTGTTTCAAAGAAGTCAACCAGGTTCAAAAGGCAGGATCTGCCCTTGACAAAGCCGAACTGGGTAGGATCTAGTGTCTGTAGGTCCCCAATGTCTTTGTTTATGAGCTCCATGATGATCCTCTCCATAGCCTTGCAGACTAAGCTAGTCAGGCTTATGGGGCGATAGTTTCCATGGTCCGTAGATGCTCCACCTTTGTGGAGTGGGACCACTGTTGCTGTACGCCATTCTGTGGGCACATATCCTGTAGTGAGGCTGAGATTGTATAGCTGTTTTATTTGAGGGATTAGTTCCTCTTGTAGTTCATGTAGGATGCAACCTGGGACGCCATCTGGTCCCATGGAAGCAGTGTTTTTTTCTTTGGAGAGGGCAGCCTTCACCTGAGCATCTGAGATGTTTGGGAGGCAGCCCTCTGCCAGGATAGATATTTGCTCTTTTGGGGGGGAGGGGGTGGAGAAGTTTGCACTGAACCTGTCTGCCAGGATATTGGCGATGTCTGTGGGTTCAGTGTATTTTTTGTCGTTTAGAATCAACTCAGAACAAGTCTGGGAGTTGCATCCCAGGTTTCTAACATAACTGAAAAAGCCTTATGATTGTCTTTGGTGTCCTGTGCAATTTTCTCTCGAAGCTGGCCTTGGAGGATTTTATGAGGGATTGTAATTTTTTGCTAGTACTGATCAGAGGTGCCTTCCCTATTAGGGATTTTGCTCTATCATGTAGTAGCTTCCTCCTTCTGTTGTAAAGTTTATTTATGGCAGTGGTCCACCAGACTGGACGCCTGCCTTTGGATGATTGGGTCTTGGTTTTGTTTGGGATAGCATGATCCATGCATTCCTGGAAATGTCCGTAGAATGCATTTATATAGGATTCTGCAGTTTGGGCTGTAGTTTCCACTGGCCCTGGGGCCTTGAAGGATTCCACTTCGGTTTTGAGAAGTGAGAAGTTCGCTTATGAGAAGTTTTTCACTGTGGTTTTTTGGGCTGGGGGTGGGGTCGGGATGTGGACATCCAGTGAAATTAATTTATGGTCTGATCTTACCAATGAGGGATATACTTCTGGTGTGGAGCATAGAGTCCCCATGTTGGTAATGATCAGGTCTAGTATGTTGTCCCCTCTTGTGGGAGTGGTGACTAGTTGTTCCATAGCATTTGAGTTTATAATTTCCAGGAATCTTTGGGCTAAGGTGCTGGGGCTTGAGTAGTGCTTCCAGTCAATGTTTGGGTAGTTGAAGTCGCCCAATATAATGGTGTTCGGAGAGATCTTCATGTTCTCCAATGTTTTCAGGAAAGCAATGGGATTCCTGACTTTGAGAGGGTGTTCTGTAGGATGCTATAAACTGGAAACCAGTCTTGCCCACTGTTAGTTGCACATGGATGCTCTCCGATACTTGCAATGCCACTAACCTGGAGGTGTGGATATCCTTGATAAATATGGAAACTCCCCTCCTTTTGTGGTTCGGTCCGGGTTTTGGGGCCAAAAGCATGATATGAGGTATAGTCTGGTAGTGCTGGGGTGCTCTCTGGAGCCTTGAACCAGGTTTCTGTCACTGCACAGATATCGATGTTCTCCATACTGAGGAGAGCTTGAGTGCATGCATCTTGAGGTTAAGACTTCTGGCATTTAGCAGCATTACCCTTAGTTTCTTGTTCCTTGTGCTGTCTATGGGGTGGGTTTGACTTTTGAGCCTTGCCTAAAAAGGCACTATGGGGTGGCAAGAGCCTTTGCCAATATCCGAAAGCCCAGTGGTGACAGGTGCAAGCCGTCCCTGGCAACGTGGCTTGTCGAGCATGTCATCCCAGGCTGACAGACACTGGATCCCCTTTGAATGACACCAAAATTTTAGCCAATTGTTAAAATTGATCATTTTGTCTTTGTACTGTGGCATCATTCTAGGTGAGGGTAAGATGCTGCTCAAGGTCAGGGTCATACCAGCCTGGGCTACATGATCAGAGAGCTCCTCTATGTCTCTTTTCATGTAGTCCAGGGAGGTACGCCTCAGGTCATTCACACCAGCATGTACAATGACTGAGTCATATTTGTATTTGCTTTGGAGTGACCTGAGTGCTTGCTATGTGGCAGATCCTAGCCTGACAGGCAGCTCACTGTGACCTTCTCTTTATTCAGCCTGGTGAGGGACGTCAGTGTGTCTGACAATAGAGTCACCTATAACAAGAGTATCAGGTGTGTTATTCAGCCTTAAGGGCTGTGGCTGCTTGGCACACTGACTTTGTGGGTTATGTGTTGTGTGTGTTTTGTTTTGAGGTAGCGTTTGCTTGGATGTCTGCTTTGGAGGTCTCTGTTGCTTAGGTAGATTTTTATTTAGAGCCTCCGAGTATGTTTTGCTGTATTTATGTGTTTGGTTCGCTGATGTGGTGGGACTATGTGATACTGGAATTGTGTTGTGTGAGGTTACCTTCTCCTCCTGACTGGTTACACCAGTTTTGAGATGAGAGAGCTCAGCCTCCAGTTTGGCTAAATAGTTGCATCTCTCACATATATTTGAACCTGTTTGGAGGAGGAGAGGGTTGTCCGTGTACATGAGTCAGTTGTAACATTGCCTCAAAATTCCCAGATTCACCAGCTGGACTGGAGAGGAAACCATTGACTGACCTTTGGACATGCTAGAGTAATAGGGAAACTGAATTTAAGATGGACCAATAGAGGACAGGGTAATCGTAGAGATTATAAGAGTAAGTAATGCTTATGGTTTAATAGTGCTAACTTGTAGGATTACTTAATTGGACCAGTGAAGGGCCTTAGAATGTGAATATGGTGTTTAAATTGAGAGATAGAGCAGTTCTAAGGGAAAAAGTGAAGAGCAGACTTTGTGGAGCCAGGAATAGTTTAAACCCAATTAGGCGGCACTGCCCGTTGTTGCGCTATGCTCAAAACGCAAAAACCATAAAGAGGGTTTTAAGAGAGGAAGATGAAGGAGTTTTGGAATTGACCCAGAATGGCCAATAAAACTACAGTTTTAAGTCAGTAACCACTCCCACAGGGGCAGACAGGCTGCTCAATGTTTTCACTGCCACTGGTCAACAGAGAGACTTTCCTTTAGCCCAAGCAAAAATGGCCTCACAGAAACTTACAAACAGTTCAAGAACAGCAAGCCTGTAAATGAACTTTTTAAATCTCAGAAAAGTGGGGAAAAAGCAAGATTTTTTTGTTTTTGTTTTCAGAGATAGCAGAGGTTAACAAGTATCAGCAAGTTATAACAGTGCAGTAAATGACCCCACACAAGAGTGCTAGGCCAAAGACAGATAAAATGCAAGTTTTGAGAAAAACGATTTTAAAAATAAGTGCAAACAGGAAATTCAGTAAACAGCTCTAGGTTGTGCTCTAAATACAGTTACTAATGCAGAAATCAAATTTAACAAGACAGAAAATGCTCAAAATAGGCGGCTATGCAGAAAAACTTAGCAAATAAACAGAGGAAAAATACTTAAAGTCTCAAAAGTGGCTCCTTTCTTCTCTCAGCATTTTCTCCTCTTGGTGGGTGCTTCACCAACAGCCAACAAGCCTGAAAAGACGCCAAAACCATGAGGCAACCAGGTTTTAAGAGAGGAAGATGAAGGAGTTTTGGAATTGACCTAGAATGGCCAATAAAACTACAGTTTCAAGTCAGTAACCACTCCCACAGGGGTAGACAAGCTGCTCAATGTTTTTCACTGCCACTGATCAACAGAGAGACTTTCCTTTAGCCCAAGCAAAAAATGGCCTCACAGAAACTTACAAACAGTTCAAGAACAGCAAGCCTGTAAATGAACTTTTTTAAATCTCAGAAAAGTGGGGAAAAAAGCAAGATTTTTTTTGTTTTTTTTGTTTTTTCAGAGATAGCAGAGGTTAACAAGTATCAGCAAGTTATAACAGTGCAGTAAATGATCCCACACAAGACTGCTAGGCCAAAGACAGATAAAATGCAAGTTTTGAGAAAAAAACGATTTTAAAAATAAGTGCAAACAGGAAATTCAGTAAACAGCTCTAGGTTGTGCTCTAAATACAGTTACTAATGCAGAAATCAAATTTAACAAGCCAGAAAATGCTCAAAATAGGCGGCTATGCAGAAAAACTTAGCAAATAAACAGAGGAAAAATACTTAAAGTCTCAAAAGTGGCTCCTTTCTTCTCTCAGCATTTTCTCCTCTTGGTGGGTGCTTCACCAACAGCCAACAAGCCTGAAAAGATGCCAAAACCACGAGGCAACCAGGTTTTAAGAGAGGAAGATGAAGGAGTTTTGGAATTGACCCAGAATGGCCAATAAAACTACAGTTATATCTTGCCATGCCCTTTTCCGAGGTTAGTATACTGTGCCTCTGTCTAACAGTGACACAGAAGTGATACCCGTGGTAAACCTACAATGTCCCATCCACTCATCAAGATTCCTCTTGAAGAGAGTCAATGAGGGACTCTTCCTAACCTGGACTGGGATTTTATTCCAGAGTGAAGTGAGCCTCTGGGTTATGAATCTGTCCCTCCAGCATGTCTTATTTATTTCAGTGCTGAGGCTCAGGTCTCTCAAGCGTGTATCCTGATGGGATTTGGATATTCTCAGGTGCAGCATTCCCATTAATTCCGGGTTTGACATGGTGTTATACATTAGGCACAGATCGCCTCTGAACAGGCGGTATGCCACTGAGTAGAGCTGGGGTTTATTTAACTGGTCAGCATATGGCATCTGTTTGAGCCCTTTGATCCTCTTGGTGAGGTACTTGTGGGGTCTTTCCAGTTGCTGCAGGTGTCTGGTAAGGTACATCCCGACAGGGGGATTGTACTCAATTATGGGCCTGATGAGGGATGAGTAAAGAGGCACGATGTCCTCCCCTGATGTAGATGTGAATCCCTTCATGATTGGGTGGGCTATATACAATGTCTTTCTAACCACTTTGGCTACGTGGTTGTCAAATGAGAGATTGCTATCAACTTGGGTCCCCAGGTCCCTAATTACTTCTTCTGTACATAATGGAGTACCACCTATGTGGTACTTTGTGGGCACTTTGTTTTTGCCAAAGGAGATGACTATACACACTTTTGCATTCAGCTGGAGGCCATGGCTCTGGCACAAGTTGTCTGTTTCTATGATGCCCCTTTGAAAGATGCTTGTGTCAGCTGGAGAGTCGATTATGGCAGCCAGTTTGCAGTCATCTGCATATTTGGTCAGCCACAGTCCTTCCGTGTTGGCCTGTACCTCCGATAAATATATACCAAACAAGAGAGGTCCCAGGACTGAGCCTTGTGGGACACAACTCGTAACTGGTTTGGAGTCTGGCATGGCTCCAGCAATTCTAACCATGTGGGTTCTGTCCTTGAGCCAGTGGCAATCCATCTAGTGACATAGGGGCTTATATTTAAGCTGGTGAGCTTCGCTAGAATGCCCGAGTGGGGTATTGTTTTGAAGGCTTTTGCGAGGTCCAGGTAGTCTGTGTGAACCACCTTCCCCTCATCAATGTCCTTGGTGACTGTTTCAAAGAAATCAACCAGGTTTGAGAGGCAGGATCTTCCCTTAACAAAGCCAAACTGGGTATGAACCAGTGTCTGTAGGTTCGCAATATCTATATTTATGTGGTCCATGATGATCCTTTCCATAGCTCTGCAGACCAAGCTAGTGTGGCTTATGGGGTGATAGTGTCCAGGATCCGTTGAGGCACCACCTTTCTGTAGAGGGACCACTGTTGCTGTACGCCACATTTTGGACACATATCCTGTAGTAAGGCTGGGATTGAACAGTAGGTTTATGTTTGGTAGTAGCACATCTTGGTGGTCATGTAGGACACAGCCCGGGACACTGTCTCGTCCCATTGATGCAGTGTGTATTGCTTTGGAGAGGGCGGCTCTTACCTGAGCATCTGAGATGTCAGAGGGGCAGCACTCTGCTGGGATACATATTTGCCCTTTCAGTGTGGAGGGGGGTGAGAAGTTTGCACTGAACCTGTCAGCTAGAATGTTGGCAATGTCTGTGGGTTTGGTGTTTCTATTCACATTTTGGACTACCTCTGAGCATATCTGGGAATTACCACCCAGGTTCCTAACATAACTAAAGAAAGCCTTGTGATTATCCTTAGTGTCCTGTGCAATTTCTCTCGAAGCTGGCCTTAGACAATCTTATGAGTGCCTGTAGTTATTTGCTAATACTGATCAGTGATGCTTTCCCTATTTGTGAATTTGCTGTATCATTTAGTAGTTTCCTCCTTCTATTGTGTAGTTTGTTTATGGCTGGGGTCCACCAGACAGGACGTCTGCCTTTGGAGGATTGGGTCTTGGTTTTATTCGGGATCACATGATCCATGCATTCCTGAAGGTGTCCATAGAATGCGTTTATAGAGGAATCTGCGGTCTGGTCTGTAGTTTCCACAGGCCCGGGGGCTTTGAAGGTTTCCACCTCAGTTTTGAGGAGTGTGAATTTGCTTTAGTGAAGTTGTTCACTGTGGTGCTCTGGGCAGGGGGTGGGGTCGGGATGTGAATATCCAGTGAGATTAGTTTATGGTCCGATCTTACCAGTGAGGGATACACTTCTGGTCTGGAGCATAGAGTCCCCATGTTGGTGATGATCAGGTCCAGTATGTTTCCCCTTCTTGTGGGAGTGGTAACAAGTTGTTCCATAGCATTTGAGCTCATATATTCTAGGAATCTTTGGCCTAGGGTGTTGGAGCTAGAGTCATGCTCCCAGTCCATGTTTGGGTAGTTGACGTTGCCCAATATAATGGTGTTTGGAGAGACCTTCATATTTCCACTGTTCACAGGATGGCCGAGTGCAGTTCTTGGGTTTGGGAGGGTGGTCTGTAGCAGGCTATAACCTGGAAGGCAGTTTCACCCATTGTTAGTTGCACATGAATAGTCTCTGATGCTTGGTGCTTTGCCACCAACCTGGATGTGTGGGTATCTTTGATGAATATCAATACTCCCCCTCCATTTGTGGTTCGTTCCAAGTTTTGGGGCTGAAAAGCATGGTATGAGGTTAAACCTGGTAGTGCTGGTGTGCTCTCAGTAGCTCTGAACCAGGCATCTGTTACTGCACAGATATCGATGTTCTCCATGCCAAGGAGAGTTTCGGGTGCATGCATCTTGAGGTTTAGACTTCTGGCGTTGCGTAGCATTACTCTTAGTTTCTTATCCCTTGTGATACCTATGAAGGTGGGTTTGTCATTTGAGCCTTGCCTAACATAGGCACTATGGGGGTAGCAAGAGCCTTTGCCAATATCTGAAAGCCCAGGGGTGACAGGTGCAGGCCGTCCCTAGTGAAGCAGGTGGTTCAACAGAAGATGAATATGTGAAGGTGTAGTGCCTGTGATTAGTTAGCAGTAGCATATATGACTGCTCACGTGGACACTTGCCAGGTAAGTCATATGCACTGTGTCACAGGCAACGTACATGTGAACAGGACAAACAGTGACATTCTGTCAAGTGAGACATGGACATACATATAGTAAGCTATGCAGATGGCACTAGGAGTCCACAGAAGCTCTATAACTATGCATTGCAGGTGGGATCAGTATTTCAGGGTAATTGCAAGCAAACATGCATGCAAACAATGCTACAGTAAACAGGGCTGCATGTAGTCCATTGTACAACAAACAAGCTGCACCACTTCCAGTAGGTAACACTGCAAATATGCAGGCACTATGCACATGTACATGGAAATACACGGGTCAGATGGCTATGGTCCAGTCTCAGCGCACACAAGTGTACAGACCATGTACTGTCAGGATGTACAATAACTGGATGGAAACCCATGTGATCATACCTGCAGTAATACACATGTCAAATAACAGACACTGAGCCTTCACTCAGTGGTTCCATACTTAGTAGGATGTATGCTACCTGGCCTGCCACCACAGTATCCCTGACATATATGGGGACTCTCCCTCCTGTGACAGTTAGTTTTGTGTGTTGGGGCTGTCTAGCATGGTATGAGATGTGAGCTTGCAGTGCTAGGGTGCTCCTGTGTGTCCTGTACCAGTCGTGTAGTACTGCACACATATCAACATCCTCAAACATCCGCATTGCAGAGTCCAGTGTGGGCAACATGCCACTTGCAGTTTACATGTCCATCATTGCGTATTACTACATTCATTACCTTATCCCCTGTGCTACCTATGTATGTAGCCTTCTGTTGACATCATTACCACCAGTATGCCAACATGTGCAGATGATACACTATGGTACTTACCATGGGTGTAGACAACAGTACATGACAATCACACCCTTACTGCATCAGGCATGCTGTGATATACCCACAATTAATTCAGCACACAGTACTGTTAACAACATGATACTATTACTACACATCTATGTGGTCACCCTGTGCATCAGCAACATGTTAACCTGTACATGCACAGTTGTTACAGATTGCAGGAGGTGGCACAGTTTCATCATATGCACAGGGTGTGAACTTGGTATGCCTGAGTCAGCCACCGATACCACCGATTGACATGTATGTGTATGTGTGTTGGTGAGGGACAGCAGTAGAAGGTGGGGCAATGTTGATGCAGTGTGTGCATGAATGCGGTAGCCCTAGGTGTTGTCAATTCGCATGTGTGTATGGATGCACACAGTTCCACCTCATGGCTGCCATAAACTGGTGATTGTGGACAGCCACAGACTGTACCTGCCAGGTCATACAGATCAGTGTCTCTGGCCACGGACATGGTACCTGTGCCTTGCAGGGGTGCTACGGACCGTATCCGGTACCAACCCAGACTGGGTACTGTCATCAGAAGCAGGTGTTCATTGACTGGACACAGATCCCTGTCGGGCCTGGCCAGAGCCACGTGCACGTGGTCTCCTGGGGTGGTCTGATGACAGCACAGACCCAGCATTGCTGGGGCTGCTGCTGGCACTACGGGGGTGGCCACGGCCCTGTTGTCATCCGCGATGACTGCCAGCTGCTGCTGTTGCTGGCATACGGCCACGTCGATGCCTCAACCGTCCACCATCGCCCTGGCTCATGGACATGTAGTTGTGGAACCAGTCTAATATGTCCTCACAACGTCTGTCTATGACATCGGTGAAATCACGGATGGCAGCCGCAATGTCACGCATACTGTCAGTCATGGCTGTGCAACATGCTGTCAGCTCCCTCAGACCCTGTCTGTGTACTGTTCCATACGTGACTGTGCCTGCATGACAGCCCAAAACATAGCTGAGGTTGTAAGACCTCTGTGGGCACATCTGACAGGGGCAGGATGCCCATGGATGCTCCCACGAGAACCCCTGGACATCTGTCTGTGTGGTACCATCTCTGGGCCATGCCCATGGCTGCTGTGTGGGGAGGCATGTGCCACAGATACCACATTACCCTGGTCAATGCCCACTGTATGCTGTCCATCACCTAGGGACATTGGTGACAAAGGGTGTATTGGCAGGATAACTGTGCGCATTGATGGGGTCGACAGCTGTGTACTGTCAATCGGCTGACCAATGGTGGACCCTGGCATACCTTCCTGTGCCATTACACAGATGTCATCATTATCAGTACCCATGGCACCTGATTCAGGTTCACTGCTACATGACACCAGAACAGCACCAGAACCTGTGGGAGGGAAACAGGAAACACAGTTTACAATGTCTACACATTACCAGTGATGCACACATGCACACATGCACACATGCACACATGTGCACATGCGCACATGCACAGGTGCACACATGCACACATGCACACATGCACACATGCGCACATGCACATGTGCACACATGCACACATGCACATGCACAGGTGCACACATGCGCACATGCACACATGCACACGTGCACAGGTGCACACATGCACACATGCACACATGCGCACATGCACACATGCGCACATGCACAGGTGTGCACATGCGCACACATGCACACGTGCACACATGCACAGGTGCACACATGCACACAGTTTCACACAATTGTACAGTACTCAGTATGCGTGATATCAACACACAGACACAGACACACCTACATGCATACAAAGAGCACTACTAAGTGAGCCTAATATTACTATTACTATCAAGACTATTACAGGAATTGTTAATACACACTCACCAGCATGGATAGACTGCATTGCTGTTACACCGGAGGGACCTGCAGACGTGAAGAAACTAATATCAGTGGGCACAACTGTGCCATTGTTACTGAGTATGATACAGGTCAGTAGTACAACAGTCGCCTTTCACAGGTCAGCTGCTAATATTGAGGATATCACACTTGCACATTAAATACTATGGTGACAGCTACAAACCAAGGACACACCTCACACATGCATTAACTACCAGTGTACACAACAGTCAACTATACATATGGCATATTACCTGCACGTTCACTGTCTTGCTGCTGCGTGGCTCCAGCCTCCATCATAATGCATGTCTGCTGCTGTTGTTGTTGCTGGCGGACTGGAGCCACTACACTCATGAGTAGTCCCTCCAGTCTGGTGAGTGGGGGATGTGTAGCCACCCCACCACCTGTGGCGACCTGTTGCCTGTGGATATCCGGCCTTGACGCTGACGGACATTTCTGATTAAATCACTGCAGTGATGTCGTACCTGCTCATATGTCCTATTATGCGTGCCTATGTCATTTACCCGACGGACCAAGTATTGCCACAGTGCAGCCCTCTCCTGCTGATTCTGGCTGGTGCGGGAAAAGAGTATTGCATAATCTCGCACCAGGCTCTGGTGTATCTCCTCATCCTCAGCTGTGGAGTAAGTGGGATTCCGCGGGTGAGCCATGTACCTGAAAAATAAAGTAACCTGATATCAGCAATATATGTCAGCAGAATTTGGCACACATACTACACATGCTACTCGACTGTTATGATACAACATATCTCACATATATAGCATCTGTCTGTCTATTGGTGGATACACATGTAAATGGCCAGGTATCAGTGCTCAGCCAGCAACTGTGCAACAGTACCTGGCACACTCCATATGACATACTACCAAACCCCAGCAGTCAGAACACTGATTCAGGTCAAGAGCACCTCCTCACTCTGGGGGTTTGTATCTAGGTACTGTATGGCCTACATCATCAACTACTGTGAGCTGACCACACACTAATTGCCCTGGATATACATATCCCACCTCCACCACCAGCACAAACGACTATAGTGAATAACATTACAGATGCAAACTTTACACTTTGTAACAGTGACATAGTATCCTTTCAGCCCACTGGGCCAGTGGCAGATACAACCCACAATGCTGACCCCTACACAATTGCTTTCTACAGACATCTCCGAGAATGCATGGATCATGCAATCCCATATATGACCAAGACACTCTCCACAAAGGGACAGCATCCTGTCTGGTGGACCCCAGCCATAGACAGATTGTATTACAGAAGATGGAAACTACTGCAAGACAGAGCATAATTCCATAAAGGGAGGGCATGTCTGAGCAGCACTAGTAAGGATCTATTTTCCATCATACAAACATCCATGGGCAACTTTGAGAGGGAAATCAAGAGGGACACTACAGATAACCAGAAGGCCTTCTTCAGTTATGTTAGCAACCTGGTCAGAATCCATCCTCTATGCCCATAGTTAGTACACAACAACAAATATTTCACTGACACCACAGATATTGACAACATTGTGGCAGACAGGTTCAGTGCAGGTGTCACCCCGCCCTCTCCCCCAAAATAAGACATAGTTATCCCAGCTGACTGTAACCTCCCTGTCATCACAGATGTCCAGGTGAGAGCCGCCCTCAGGAAAGCAGAATACACAACATGACTGGGACCTGATGGTATCCCCAGTTGCATGCTACATAAACTCTGACAGGAGCTAAACACACATATAGAAGTGCTATGTAACACTAGCCTGACTACAGGATATGTACCTGTACACTGGCGCACAGCAGCAGTGGTTCCGCTCCACGAAGGAGGCACCTCAACATACCAATACAATACAACAATACATTACATTACAATACAATACTATACAATATGCTATTGCCCCTGGGACTACAGCAGCATACTGTTCTGCTACCCTGACCATTGTGACACATGTGGTGTGATGGTACCTGCTGCTGTCACACAGTTACACAGGGTGACTCATATGGCATATTACCTATCTGACTAACATTCAGCAGGGGTATGTGTGACATGTACTCATGGGGAGTCTTGCTTCTTAACACTGTGTGGTTTATTGCAGGGTATGTCTTATCTGTGGGTAGGAACTTTTACCTCCACATGTGCTCTCTATTGCAGTGGCATGGACGACACACAGCAGTCATTTAGGTTGTGGATGGTGTGAGGTGTTACTATGGTTGTTGGACATCTGTCATGGGTGTGACTTACGTATGTAAATCCGGGAGTGGTAACCTCTATGTGGGTAGTATATGTGTACTCTGTGGTGTTGTCAGTCACTGTGCATTGGCAATGTGTTTGAGTGCATTGTCACAGTGTTGTACATGTCACTGTGTCCTTCTCCATATCTGTAGCTGTCATGTGAGGTCCATACCATGGCATCCATTATGTGGTGTGGAGGGGTACACCGACCTACATGTCCATAGCTGACACACCATGTCTGCTGACACATACCATGTGCAGGTATTCCAGGAATAGTGTGCCACTGTGAATATTATTGGGTCCACTATTGTACACATTTATGACCCTGTTCACCCCTGACACATGCAATGGTGGGCAGCCAATCACATATCTGGTGGTTACTGGTGTAGGTGATTTGAAATGTGGTATGGTACTCCGGTTTTGACACTGGTGTTCACTCCTTGCCTTTGTCACCAGGCACCTGTTGCAATACATCTGTACACATGTGCCTCACTCAGAATTTATATACATCTCTCTCTCTCTCTATATATATATATATATATATATATATATATATATATATATATATATATGTATATAGATATATCTATATGTATATATATATATATATATATATATATATATGTCTGTATACATATACACATATATATATTGATGTACATATATTGCTATAGATGTGGAGGGGGACACAGAGGGGTGAGAGTGACAGAGGGGGTGGGACAGGGTGTGTTGAGGTCATCATATACAGTCATACCTGTAGATAGTCAGATCAGTCTGTCTATGTATATGTATCTACATATATCTATATCTGTATGTGTGCATTACATATATATGTTTGTACATATTCTATCTATCTACATCTGTCTATGTATTCCTACATCTCTCTCTTTGTATGTATACATATATGCATATCATATATATATATATATATATATATATATATATATATATATATATATATACATACATACATATTTTGACATACATACGTATCCATATGATAGACAGGTATATCAACATGTTTGTCTACCATACTGTATACACACACTAACATACTGCTAAACATACATAACTGTGAAACCTACTTTGTACATTGCACTACAACCTACAGTCAACCTACATTGATATGTGCACGTAGATGCTCTCACATACAAATGTATGTACAGCCTTCACTGATAGTTGCTGTATGTCCCCTGGCCTTTACACATCTTCATATACATATGGATACAGACCAATGACACATATGGAGGGTTCACAGTATGTAGACCTTTATAGTATTACTTTACATTACCTGTGTTTGTCACAGCTGCTTGTGTTGTCGTCTGGTTTTCTGTCCTGCTGCTCCACTGCCCAGTTGTCAGCTTTCAGGTGGCTGTTGCTGAACAGTTTTATTTGTGTCTGCTTAATTTCAATTTTCTCTGTCTCTGTCTCTGTCTCTGTCTCTGTCTCTCTCTCTCTCTCTGTCTGTCTGTCTCTCACGTCCTCCTCAGGGTGCAATGAAAGTATTGCATGTGTGGACTGGGAGTACAGCATACTTTTGTAGGTATCTGCATATGCCCATGTGATGGCCTCTGCACCAGTTGTTAGCCAGCATTTGCTAATTGCATGCAGCCAGTTGTGTACTGATTGCAGTTCTCACTGTGATTTCAGAACAGTGCTATAAAAAGGTATGTGAGATAGGCATAGCCCTTTCAGATTTTAAGGGCAGGGACCATGCTGGTATGCTGTGGACAATGTTCTGTGAGTGTAAAGGTTGGTATCTCTCTCATATTTCCAGCTGTGTTGTAGATTAACATTCCTCCATTCATTTCTCCAGTTTCCTGTACTAACTGTGTATGTACACTGACACCTACAACTACTACTACTGTTAATGTGTGTGTGTGTGTGTGTGTGTGTGTGTGTGTGTGTGTGTGTGTGTGTGTGTGTGTGTGTGTGTGTGTGTGTGTGCTTTCCTTTCACTTTTGCTTGCACTTTGTTGCTAAGGCTTCAATATTTGCCCTTTACAGTCACTACTTGTATGCCTGCTAGGTGTCCTGACTGTAGTGTGCTGCTGTAGCTTTCCTATTTTCCATGTACATTCACACCTTGGAATGCTTGCTATATCTGCTAGGGTGTTACAGCATGCAGTGTGGTCTGGCCATGGTGTGGGCCTTGACATCTATTAGGGTATTTGAGTATGCTGCTCAGCAGGCCCCAGAGACTCTCAGGTTCATCTGTTATCTGCCTCATGGAATGGTACATATCAGTGGGGTACACCCATTAAACTGTCTGGTATGCTGCAGTTGTGACTGTGGGTTAGCATGAGCATATGCATTACTACACTTATTCTGCCATGCAAGTGGTGAATACTTTCAGGACTCCATAATTACCATTGCATGTGTTGTTACACCTTTCTGCCTACTGTTTGTACATTTCACGTGGAGTCTGTGGGGCATCCCTGTAAGTCATTCACTGTTGCTATGTCTAGGCTCTTAACTATTCAAATATGGTGGTGTCAGAACTCTCGTGTACAAATATTTGCAGGTTGTCCACATTTCTGCCTCATATTTTGATCAATATCTCATGCACAGCTTTTTCTGGCAAATCACTCTGGGCTCAAGTCAGAATATAGTGACAAACATTCAAGTTTCAGACTTCATACCCTTCCAAACATCCCACAAAATGCAGACCCTGTTACTCTCTGAACTGTCTGCGTTTGTTGTAACATTATTTGTAATGTGTCCCTGGTTTTGGGCCTTTGCTCCACATATTTTATTACTTGGTCCGGATGTGTTCCTGTAAGAGGTTGTGGGGTATGGGCAGTGCTTATCCTGCTGTGAGTATGTGTGTGTCTTGCAAGGTGCTATAGTGACATTATTACCTACTACTACCAACTAGCATGGCGGTTTCTGTTCACACACTACTATTATGGAAGTCCACTAGTTTTGACAGTAATTCTAAATGACATGCTTTGTGTACTACACATCCTATATTCCCTTTACATTCATTCCTACTATTACATGATATATTTATTTTAGCACAATGTTCTTGTATAAGAGTCATGGCTTAGTGGTAAGTCATGCAGACTACTGTTTCCAAGGTCCAGTGGGATTTTATTTTGCTTCTGAACTGACTACAGGACCTGTCAATCAAAGTGACTAAGGAACTTTTAAGCAGTTGTAACCGGGTTAGCGCTGGTTTGCGTGGAGCTCACGCATGTGTACTGGCATTTAGCTCCGCGCACACAAGCGCACACCCGCTTACAACCGCTTAAACGTGCTTACTCTTGCGCACACCCGCGCTATTTTCTTTGAAAGAAATGAAAATGGGGAGACAGGAAAGTAGTGAAAAAGGGGTCACAAAGAGGGTAAGACAGTAGGGAAACAAACTTGGGCTTTGCAGGAGGGATATAGGTAAGGCCCATAGTTGCCCATTCCTTCATCAGCAACAGCTGTGCATATGTTTGTAATTTGGTGTGACATTTGATACCTTCCACCCCTGAGAGAGGTGTAAGGACAGCAGTAATACTTGTTGTACAGCCAATTGTAATTGATAGTTTCCATGTCTGGTAGACATATGTGCGGAATGGGCAGCTATGTATGGGGCATAATTTTTTTGTGGGTACAGAGTGCCCTTTTTTGTTCAGGTGAGAGTGGTATGTCAGGTGAAGGAAGTTGGTACAGCTGGGGAGGTAGGTTGGGTAGGTAAACAGACAAGACAAACAAGACGCATACAGCGGCGGTGTATGACACGTGTGGGGGGGTTACACAATTGACGGGGACGGAGGTTTGGATATCCAGAGCCCATGAGCCCACAGATGGCAACAGTGGAACTGATATCCCCACCCATAGGCAGTTGCCACTGTTCCTTCACTGCCCAGGACAGGGCTGTGCTGGGGGCTGTGTAGGCCGGGCAACAGGCATGCCCTTGGTTGTGCCACCCATGCCTCGAGCTGGTGTAGGGGCTCGAGAACAGAGTCCCGAATCTCCCTACGCACCACAGTCCGGATGCTACGGAGGGTGAGTGGTGGTTCTCCTCTGGCCACACTTGCAGAGGGGGGGCGAGCCCCATCCCCTGCAGCGCTTCCACCCGCAGGTGGCACAGGGCCACCGGAGGAGGGTCCAGACTTGGCACTAGTGCCAGGTGCACTCGCCAGCTGAGGTGGGAGAGGTGGGTCCGCTGGAACCCGCCTTCCCTGTCGTCCTATGTTTTGCATTATGTCATGACAGTTTGGGTTAGTGACATATAATACCATTCACAATTAGTTGTAACAGCATGCATTAGTATTCCCATTAACCAAACACCCAGATATTCACACCATTGAACAGTGTGCATAACACATGCATAATTTGAACAGCAATACACAGTCCAACAACATGCAGGGTTAATTGATGGCAACAGGCCATCAGGTTTGGATGTATGAACAGGGCAGATGCATCAACGGACATGCAAATATATATGACCAACAGGATAAACGTCCAGGGGTGTTAATTGTGATTGCATATACCATTTTCACGTGGAATGGGTTATATGTGGTTATAGGGTGGGGTGAAGAAAATAATATTAACACCTTCAAATACCAATACATATGCTGTACATTTCTAATAGCTACTGATATATACACACTACTGTTCTAACTACAGTTTCCTATATGATAACTATTTCAACTTGGTGATAGGACTGTTACTGCAACATCAATATACATTTTATTGTTCTTCATACACATTCATATCTAGCTCTGTTCAGCTACATCATCCTGCTACATTTGCTTTATATAGCTGTAGACAAGTGTGGATGTTTGGTATATCAGACAATCATACTATCTGCATATTGCAGACTGAGAGCAACATATCCAGATTTTGGGATACACATTCCAGATGCAGCAACACTTTGAACAGATTTCGCTGTTTGGTTTTGATTCTCACATGCATTTCATTCTGTCTTGACTGCAGTATACTTTATTCAGGGGTTATTACTACTGTATTGCTGGATTCATGACACTTTCTCACACTCTCTCACTTGTTTTCATTTTACTATTCAGGATGGTATTTACTTCTAGGCTTTATTGACATGTTTTACCTGTAGTTATTACAATCCTTTCCAGCAGTCTCACTTCTGTCATGTTTCAGTATTTCAACAGGGATATATTTCACACATGTGATTTCATCATCTTCTGCAGCTATACTTTTCAGCCTGCTGCAGGTTGTGTACTATTTTCTTACAGGTGGGGCATTTTATTTCAGAATTTATGTCAGACATTTTCATTTTTCTGTTTGGCTTACAGGCTGCAACACACTTTTGTAATCAAGCAATACTTGCAGACACTTTCACACTGTTACTTGCACATTTTATTCCTTAGTGACTACACTGCACTCTTTTGCTGACTGTCATACTTTTATATTTCTTTACAGTTACTGGTAGTGGATTACTGACCTGCCTGGTGGCGCAACCGCACCAGCCTATCGCCATAGGCTCTGCGGTTCGCAGAACGGATACCTGCAGCTGTAATATAAATGAAGTAATATTGGAATACACATCTCCATAATATCAGCTAGTTTAATTTCTTACATACATAATTAAATGTAACTTACTCAGTAGTGGGGCATTGGGCATTTGCCGGGCCTCCTGGATCCAAAGGTTCAGTTGGTCCTGCTTGCATCTCTTCAGGTCCGCATGGTGGTGACGGACCTGCTCACCAGTCCTTGGAATCCCTGTGGCACTGGTGAGATCATGAGCCAACCGGTCCCACGCCTCAGCCCTGTATGCTCCCCAGAGGACCTGGCCCTGCATGAGTTGGGCCTCATGATTGTGGACTAGGAGCCAGACCATGTACCTGGACTCCTCAATGCCCCACCTCTGTGCTCGAAAGCAACTACCCTCTCCTACTCCTGTCATTCTGCCTGCAGTTCAGTTCTACAATCGTTTATGCTGTGTATTCTCGCCTAGGGGGCTTATATAGTCCGCTTTTCCCACACATATCTGTGATTGGCCATTTTGGAATTGTATCAACTTCAGTAAACCTGCATTGTCATGCTCCAGTTTGTATTCATTCCTATATATTAGTTATTATTGCATTTATAGGTACTGCTGTCATGGCTTAGTGGTTTGGTACCTTGACTATGGTGTATAGTATCCTGGGTTCGAACCTGGCCACTACTTTTTATTTTTCATGACTGTCTAGACATGCTGAGGGGTGTGTCTGTGTAAAGGCAGTTTTGATACGGCTTGCTCAACGTTGCCCGTCGGTTAGCTTGTTTGCGCGGTGCGCAGCTCCGCGCAAACGGGGTACGCTGGTTTAAGCCTCATTTGGCTATTGGCATGCATATTACACTCAGCTGAGCTAGGGGCACTTAGATTCAGTGTGTTAAACCACTGCTCAGCTACGGGCACTCATTTTGCACCAGTTAAACCACTGCTCACGTACGGGCAGATGCACTCACCCTGTTAAACTGTAGCTCAGCTATGGGCACATCTGGCATTTTTTATTCTTTTGTTACCTCACATTTCTTCAATATAAATGGGCTATTTCATTACATTTTACATAAAATGTGGTTTTATGTGTACATATTTGTCAGGGACTTGTTTTGTGCTTATTTTGCTAAAAATAAAAATTGGTGTTGTGGGGGCTCGAACCATGAATGCCTGCTCTTCAGCCAACATCTCTACCGCTAAGCTATTGCTTCTTGGCTTACTTTGCATATTTAGTTCTTATATGCTTTCCCACTGACTGCTAACTGTAGCTGCGCTACGGGCACACCCACGCAAATGAGCGCACTCACGGTTAAACATTTTTTCAATTTAAAAAAAATATATAACATGTTTATTTATATATTTTCTGTTCATAGTCTGTGGGGGCATGTGTTGTGTTGTGTTTATTCACATTTCCGTGGACTCTGTTGTGGGTGTTTACTTTGGGCACTTTTACTCTTCTGGGGGCGTGTCCGCTTACAGGGCTCGGCCTACGGACACGCCCCCTACTGTCTTATACGGACCGTGTTAGCCTTAGGTGTGATTCAGCATGCTCTCATGAATATGCAAAGCATGCTGATATCACTCCGTTTAACTGCAGCCTCCGTGTAAGAGTTATAACTCTTACATGGAGGCTTCGTGAATCCTGCCCACTATTTTTAAAACAGCAAGATCCATTGAAAGGGGGTGGTTACTTTTGTATTCTGGTACTATGAAATACAGTAGGATGGCCAATAAATTTAAATCGTTGAAGGGGAGTGATTTCACACACTGATAATTTTGTGCTTACTCACACAAGCCAGTAAAAACAGAGAGGAAATGAGATATATGGTCAAATTAACATAAGGGGAAGGCAACTAGAAAGACAGTGGTGTTTAAGAACACTACAGTAACCGGGCCGGATGGTGGGAAAAAAATTTCTGCCTGACTCACAAGAGACAGAACTGTGATCTCTTTTCAAATTTTAATATGCAGTTAAAAGCAGAATACAAGTAAAACTCAAGGTAAATAAAACAAACCACAGTATCCAAAATAGAAAAAAGCAATAAAGTTATACAACAAATAAAAAGCAAACTAACCTTTCTCTCACAGCAAAGTGTAGCAGAGTCTGGGTGAGGTTTTCTAGTAAAATTTAACTTGATTTTTCTTATGGGTATGATGCCTATTTCTCCACCGTCTGCCATTGATGTTTTCACATCAACCTTTATTGTTTTGCAAGTAGTTTGGCAGACAAATGCAATGCTATGACAAGCAGAACAGATATACCAGGCATACTTGTGGTCCTTCTGTGACACCCTGTTATTCCAGGGGTATGGCTGCTGCACAGTATCTTGTTGTCAGTACTGACACAGTAAGGAGGTAAACATTTATAACCTGGCACTACACTGACTTTCAGACACCTGCTGTCCTATTAGGCACTGTGTAGGTTACTCCAAGCTGTGTAATGTCCAGATGTATGGCCCCTGTCCCTGAATTGTCCAGCTTTCCTGGAGTAATGGATATTGACTTCTGGATGGTGTGTACTACTCCTACCATAGGTGTAGGTGACATGCAACATAGTTTGCATGGACAGTCTTGAAGCATGGACCCTGTCAACCACAGTACTGGACTTAGACCACTAAGCCACAACAGCCAACAGTAAGTGCTGCCTACTTCCTGACAGTATCAACCATGCATATGCATAGCTCATTGCCCCCTACATATCCTGGACATGCTACAAGTTAGCAAGTTGATTGGAACAGACCTGGGAATATGTACTCTGTTATTACCCTATAAACATAAGTGTTCCTGCATTTTTATGGGAGGACAGGTGTGTTGGGGGGAGGGGGGAATACCACTCAACTGTACACATTTCCACAGACTGTCCAGATGTTTGCTTAACATTTTGGTTCCATTTAGCATAGTATTGTACTTGTCTTGAAGAATACTGGCATATTAGTAGAGACCAAAGGTTATTCAGTTATGGCAGACATTTGAGTTTCAGACGTCTTACACTTTGGAGACTTAAGGCAACTGCAAGACCTGATGTGATCTCATTGTGTAAGTTTGTAAGTGGACTATTTCATCATTGTCCCTATTTGTGGGCCTTTGCCACGCATTTCTTTCTGGGTTTGTACAGCTGACTTGCTATGAGATGCTGAGAGGTGTGTATGTGACCTATGACCCCGCATTTTGTTAGTCCACCACATATACTGCAGTGAGTTTTGTCACCTAGGGGAGTACTGCATATTCTGTGTAAGCCAGCATTTGACAGACATTTCCTGTTGTCCCACATAGCTGTTAGTTGTCTGCTGCTTTCCAAGTAGGCCACCACATTCCCTTGCATATATGCAACAATACCATAGTTATGCTACCACAATGTAATACACCATTGATGTGTTGTTGAGCAGAGTGACTTACCTTGTGCCTGCAGCAGTTGTGAGGACAGTGCTTGAGGGCTGACTCTGTCAGATTCATGCAGTACAGCCTATACATGGTAAGGTACAGGTAGTGTGATGTGTGTGACATCCTTTTTACTGTGTGTGCAATTCAGTGAGTGGTGTCAGTCCCTGGGTCCGTAGGGCATCAGTGTATGTGCTATGCATTGCCTCTTTGCCAAGGCCAGGGTGTACTGGGCATGCCTACATCTGTCTACAAGGTGTGGCTCAGGGGATTCCTCCTCTGAGTCCCCCTGTGCCTGTGGAGACCTTGGCAATGGTGGGGAGATTTGTGTCCCTTCCCTGTGATGTTCCTGCTGCAGCTGTTTCTGTGGGATCATATTGTGTGGTATGGCAGATACTATGGACATGTGTGCACATGTGGCTGGAGAGTACTGCAGAGCTCCACCAGATATGTCAAGACAGCAGAACTGTGACTTGACCAGCCCAAACACGTGCTCTTACAATGTTTCTAGTTTGTGTGTCTGCCTCATTATGGAGTTCTTCAGTGTGTGTGTGTGTGTGTGTGTGTGTGTGTGTCTGTGTGTGTCTGTGTGTGTGTGTGTGTGTGTGTGTGTGTGTGTGTGTGTGTGTGTGTGTGTGAATTTCTGATGGGTGTCATCATCCAAGGTTCCAGTGGGTAGCCAACATCCCCAACAAGATGGCCGTATGGGATGTCCCCCCCAGCAAATGCCTGGTACATCTGTGAGGCATGCCAGATATGGGAGTCGCATAATGACCTGGGCATTGCACATGACCTGGCAGTTGACTCTACCCTCTTCACCGGGTGGTGCTTTGATGTGGACATGGGTGCAGTCTCCCTGTCCTCCTGTAGTGCTCTACTATCTCCTGCTCATGTAACCCCTGAAAGGTTACCCTGGGTCTGAACATTCTTCTCCTCCTCAGGCCAGTCCAGTTATCAGCATCATCATCATCACTGCCCTCAGTCTGTTGTACATAGAGATGTAGCAAAGCAGCAGTCCCTATCAATTTGTCAGTTAAAATTCCCAAGTGTGTACTACAATGGTGCTGAGTATGTGGGAAAATCAGATTGAAGGGTGTTTTCATACTTTATACTAATGTAATGCAGATGCTGCCTGTGTGATTGGGTGACTATGATACATTCCACCTGCCAGCTACATTATTGAGGGGGTTGAATGGGCCACTGTGAGTGGCAGGCCTTATTAGTCATTTATAGTTGATTACCTTTTGTCTGGTATTTCCTTTCATTATATTTTTTCACATTTCCTCCAGTGTTAGGCCTTTAAAACTGTTGCAGCTAATGTGAACATTGCTTTGTAGAAAGGGCCCTCCCCTGGACACAAACATGCTCAGCATTTCTGAAACTAGCTAAGCATAGCTGAGCAGCCACAGACACACCTCCTTGCTTAGCTGTGCTTAACTGGTTACAGACATGCTAAGCAGTGGAAAGCCCTGTCAAATTTGCTTAGCTGGGCCGACTGCAGCATACAATTATAATTCTTAGCAATGCTCAAACCGGCTAAGCAGAGCTAAGCACTGCTAAGCATTGCTTCGTTTTCATTAAAAAATAATTTAAATAATTGGACATTAATTACTCATTACTGACATATTATTAAGTGTATATATTTTACTTGACATGACCTCCCACTATGTACTTTGATTACATTACTTTGAGGTGTGACTGTACTGTATGGGACACTTGTGTTCACATAGGAGATTTCACATCATATATTCACTGACACTGGAATTTTGGACCAGCTATACTACCCTGGTTAACAAATATCAATTACTACATCATTAAATAAAAAATAAATTATTTCACAATGCTTTCCATGTAAAAGCTAAATTGCCTGTCTTGGTATTCAAACCATGCATCTACTGCAGGCAAAGCCAGAGCTCTAATCTCTGAGCTAAACCACCAGTGAAAATGTTAGCTGTACATTTCTATATAGCTTTTCATACCATTTTAAGCACTGCTGAGAAAAACGCTGAGCCATGCAAACCCACTCAGCTATGCTTAAACTTCAAATACAGTGGGAGAAAACATACAACTATTTTAAATTTATATATATCACTATATCAGATATTAGCATGTCCGTTACAGACCACATACTCTTCAGGAAAATCCATGCTAATGAAAAACCTGTGATTCTATGAACTTTCTATGTTCGTAAGGGCAATATTTCAAAACCGGCCCTATTTCTGGCCTTTACCCCACTTTTTATACTACCTTTGTCCAGACTTCTTGCTCAAAGAGGTTCAGAGGTGTGTGTCTGAGGACACTTTTTATTGTAAAGTGCCGTACGGCACGTTCCCAATGCAGGGGGTGTGTTACAGTTCCTGTCACACACCCCTTGCATTCCATTCCATTCACAGATCCTCTTTTCAGTGTCTGCAGACACTGAAGGGTTTGCAAGCTCCAATGTGCTTACAGAAAGCATGACACACACCTTTTTCATGTCAGCTGCCTCTTCTGCCTACACCAATGCATTATAGCCCCTACACGGTTAGGTACCTGCAGACATGATGTTTCATTTTGCTATTCAATAAGCTCAGCTTATTTATATACACCTACTTGCTTATAACCTAGTTACACCACTACATCAGAGCCTATCTCCTTAGCAACCACTGTTACCTGCCATTATTATGAGTCTGCATGCTGGCCAGTATAATGTAAAAAAGTATTTTCACATTTAGATTGCCTTTTTACTATTTTTTTTTTTTTTTTTTTTTGCAGGATCACTGTTTGCATGCAGCTGGGCTCCCCTTAAACAGCCAAAATCTGCCAAAAAAAAAACGTTTGATTTTAAATATTTTGTAACACTTTTGCATGCCAATGGCCATAGTTTTGGCCATTGCCATGCCTAATGCACATAATACATGCTTTAGTTTTAGTTGTTGCTGCCTTGTTTTTTTTTTTTTTTTGCAGTCCTGTACACGGTTAGTAACCATATACGTTTCTAAAGCAGACACGGCTCCTACACAGATACCTGCCTGCTTGCTGGATCACAAATTCACCTCATTTGCTGGTAGCAAGTGAGGTAATTTGCATTAATCCATTGCCTCCATGCAGGAGTAGTGCTGGGAGGCTTGTGCACACTCCCAGCCTTGTTTCCTGGAATGCACAGGCTCTGATCTCCGTGTTTGAGCCGTGCCACTATGCTTACACAGAGATTAGCTCCATGTAAACTTTACTGAATTACCTCCTTAGTACTATGTGAAGTAGGTATAGCTTGGGGGGATTCATGAAAGCCTTCACAATAATTTTTACTATGTGTGCATCACAACATGATGCATATACAGCTGTGACAGGTTTTAGATGCATTAAACTCACAAACAAACAAACAAACAAACACACAAACAGGGAAACTTTCATGGCATATAAATGTCAGCATAAGTAGCTGAATTTTATGCTAATGAAGTCATCCAACATGGTGGAGCATATCAACAAGCTGTAAGGAAACCGGGCAGACTCCATGTTCCCGTTGCCTGTGTATTTGGAAACTTTGGAAACAAGAGCAAGAAAAAGCTCTTAAAATTTGTGCATAACTGACCTCAACTTGTAACACCACATATATTATGAACTAATTACATACTGTAGATGCTAGAATATTAGAGTTATAAAATAAAACATACATTTTTAAGTGTCATGACATAAATGCACGTTTGCTCCCCCACCTCCAAAAGAAAATATAATTGTATGTAATTCAGGCTACTAAAATGTTTAAACATCCTGAAACAGAGTATGATATTGTACTGTAAGCATTTGTAGTATGTAGCAGATATATCGGCAAAGTAATAGCCTCCCTTGTGTATACAATGTTGTGCCCCCGTGCAGTTTCTCTACTGACACTGTTACTAACCATGTCGATTCCAGGCTATCAGCAAGGCGAAGATGCAAATTAGGTAAAAACTCATGGGAATTGCTGAATCCCCCAAAAAAGTACCCCTGTAGGGATGTTCACTTCATGTAGGCACACCCACAGTGTTTTTGTTTTCAATGTATGTCAACAGTGAGTGATGACATCGGCAGGAGTGTCAGATTACACTTTCAAAGTTGTACAGGTAAGTCTGTGGAGGGTGAAAGCGCATGAAAGCTGTGCACAAATCACAGGTTGTGTGTCATCCTCAGAAATTTCTAGTGAAATGTGTCTTCTCTGTTTCAAATAATTTTTGTATATTGTTATGTCCTTGTTTGCGCAATGGTGCACATAGCACACCCATGGGTAATGGAGGAATGAATGACAGTTTTTGTTGTACTTGTCACGTAAATAGTCTTGTAGCACCACATGAATTTGTCGGGCTACAATGCAGATGGCCCTGGGTTCTAGTACAGGATGGCCAATCTTTCCTCTTTATAGTCAATGTTTGAGTGATATCACGGGAAAGGAGGAAAGTCATTACAATTTTGCCATGCTTACTTTATTTAGGCATAGCTGCATGGTGGTGCAAGGAGGTGCACCTAGTCCACTGATGAGCAGACAGCAGGTTTGTGTAATATATGCTAATTACAGTATAAGCAGGTGAATTCCATTTTCATGAACCAATCTAACATGGTGCAGCTATTCAACATGCTATAAAGCATCCATGTAACCTCCATTCTTGTTTTTTCTAAATACTTCAACACCATTGGGGTACACAAAAGGACATTTTAACACAATGTTAGAGGCTGCTGCACCTTTGCTACATATTTATGTACGACTGCCTGAAGTCAATGCTGCTGGTGCTGATGACAGTAGGCCTAGCCCAAGAAGCAGAAAAGTGTTCAGGCCCAGGGTAACTTATCAGATGCTACATGGCATGGAAATTGTAGAACACTACAGGCTGGACAGAGAGACCATACAAGAACTCTGTGAACGCTGCTAACCTCAACTCAGAGCCAGAACCAATTGAGTGGATCCCATCCCAGTGGAAACTAAGGTATGAGTATCCCTTAGAATATTAGCTACAGGTACTTTTCAAAGGCCAGCTGGGGACATGATGGGTGTGTCACAGGCATCAGCATCCAGGATCCTCCACCAATTCCTGGATGTTATGCTCATACATGCCAGTGAGCACATCTTTCCCCGTAGTTCTGAGGAGAGAGCTAGTAATGTGCAACAGTTCTACTCTGCAGCACACAACCCTGAAGTACTGGGTGTCATAGTTTATGCTCATGTACGCTCATGTACACATCAAGGCACCACCTGGTGAGCAGGGTAGAATCTACATGAACCACAAAGGATACCACTCCATCAGCTGCCAAGTTATGTGCAATGCCCAGGGAATAATCTTGAATGTTTGTGCTGGCAGCCCTGGCAGTTATAATGTCTCCCATATCTGGCACACATCACAGCAGTATCAGATGTTTGCTGGGGGGACACCTCACAGGGCCATTTGCTGGGGGATGCTGGCTATGCACTGGAATGGTGGATGATGACACCCATCAGAAGTGCATATACATCCATGGAAGAATGCCATAATGAGGCAAATCCTCAAACCAGAAACATCAAAGAGCATGTGTTTGGGCTGTTGAAGTCAGGGTTCCAGTGTTTAGATACATCTGGTGGAGGCCTGCAGTATTATCCAAAGACGTGCACAAGTCTTCACAGTATGTGCTATGCTCCACAATCTGATCTTGCAGAAACAGCTGCAGCAGGATCAGCTAGAGGATGGTACACACATCCCCACAACTCCTAGGTCACCACAGCCACAGTCAGAAGAAGGCTTAGAGGAGGAACCACCAGCTGCTGTGCCTGCAGGCAGACATAGGCATGCTCAGTATGCCCTTGCTTTGGCTAAAAGACAATTCATAGCACATTCACTGACCACCTAGGTACCTAATACTTTTCTCCTACTCACACACATAGTAAAATTGATGCCAGGCAACTCACACAACCTGTACCGCCCCTTGTACTGGCTGTGTACTGCTTGCACCAGAGTCAGCCCTGAATTCAACATGTGCCCACTGGTGCATTTGCAAGGTAAGTCCTGAACCTAGAGTATAGTTTTTATATAATATTATGGCATATCCTTGTATTTAGTAGGTTGGAACAGTAATTAAGTAAACAGTGCTGTGGATTTGTTCAAAATGTACTTTAACATGTAACAGCAGAGAGACTTTTAGTTTATTCATATATATCCATTAGTAAGTAGAAGGCCTTAGGTTTCAAAGATTCACACAGTCCTACCTCTGATGTATACTGATGCTCACTACATGGCCTTATTTAAGCACCATACCTTTGTACTGGAAAATCATAAAGAGAGATGTCAGACAGTGATAATACACATTGCAGTTTCTGACTTCACAACCCTTCCCAAGATCAAACAACTGGCAGGAATCAGAACAAGGAGAGTAACAAGAGCATCATATCCTTGTTTGTGCCATAGCCGTAACAACTTTGGCTGCCCACAAAAGCACAGGCTATGCTTGTTTGTGACATAACAGTACATGAGCTCCCCCCAACAGCAGTGTAGCCTTGCTTGTGCCATAACAGTAACTCAGCAATGGTCCCCCCCAAAGAACAGTATATGGCTGTTTGTGCCATCCAGCCTGGCTTTCCCTTGCTGGAAAATGTATATCATATAACTCCCAGTTAATATCGACACACATTTTAAGGCCAAGGATATTGAATTCCTTACACACTTGAATGTATCACAGTACTGGTCAAATAACTGATGAAGTGCCAAAAAACATAGACAAGTAAGACAAAGATGTATATTTGCAAGCAGACTCCTAACAGATTGTGTCATCAGTAAGTGCACTATGTCCAGATATAATAAAGAGGGTTAAAAGAACAAGTCACAGCTGAAGATTTCATAGCAGTGTACATTCTGATGCATTTGCTTGTGTGAACAATGACTTTGCTGCAAAGCTGTTTGTGTGGCAAAGAGGGCTAAAGCATCCATCCTGTTTTCTGAATCTGCAGGGGTGTTAGAGTTCAAATCCTGAACTATGTAGCAATATCTGATGTGTAGTATCATTTTGTAGTGTGTATGTAATACCTTGCTCTTGCTCAGTTTACGTATGTCTCCCTTTTCATTTGTTTTCCCTACCTTTCTTTTTATTTATTCTACTGGTTTCGTGATGCACCTCATAGTACAAACACAAATAACTGCAAGTTTGGCTGTGCTTATGTGGCTTGAACAAAGCACAGCATTGCTGAAACCAGACCACCTAGGAAGAAGAAGGGCAAACATAGAAACTGGATACATTCATTAAATGCTTTTGGCCATCGCAAAAACCCACCATGGAGTACAAATGGTATTTAGATGCCACTAACTGTCACATATTAGCAATGCATCTCATGTTTGCGCACTGCTTACCTACACGTAAACAGCTGTATCTCACATGTGTGTACACTTAGTTATCCATAGTGCAAATCTTCTGCCTAATGGATACCATTCAACTGTTTAGATGTTTGTAGAATGTCCTGATTTTTGCATCACATTTTTGCCCTGCTCCTCATAAAAAGTTGGTTTTCTGGCAAATAATTAGAAAATACTTGAGTACTGAAGACAGAAAATAATGACAGACATTTGAATTTCAAAATTCCTAACCTTCAGACAATTCACATTGACACAAAACAGGTTATTCTATCAGCTGTATAAGTTTGTAAGAGCACTATGTAAAATGTGTCCCTATGTTTCATCTTTTTTTCAACCCAATATGTATGGCTTTGTCCAGATGTTTTGGAATAAAAGGTTGAGAGGTATGGCCCAATGGGCTATGGAAATGTATATATGATGCTGTCTGATTTCAGTCCATGTGTTGGCCACACACCCACAAGCATTACCACCCTAGGTTCTTGGTTTATTTTTTTCCACACATATATCAGATATATGACAAAGTGTAATTTATAATGTTGTGTGCTCCCTCATGGACAGTGCCAGTTGGTGGTGCTCACAAGCTTGCTCTGCTAAACTCAAACATATAAATATGCTCAATAAAGGTAGTTGTATTGTTATACAGCCAGGCTTCTAAGTAGCCTAGTGCTATTAGGCTATTAGCCTCATATGACACCATGACTCTATGTGCCTATGCAAGCCTCCCAAGCTGTTATTCCTCACATGGCCTGCTGATGTTATCTACTATAAGTTCACCTAGACTCATGTATAAGTCAGACTTCTTCTGTGGCGTGTGTGTTAAGTACTGTGTTCTGTAGTCTGTGCACTTAGGTAGGGGAATTCTGTTTTCAGTTGATGGGGAATTCTGTTTTCTCTTCAGTTGACTGTGTGTGTGTGTGTGTGTGTGTGTGTGTGTGTGTGTGTGTGTGTGTGTGTGTGTGTGTGCGTGTCTAGTCAGCAGAATAGATGTGTATCCTACAGTTACTTCTTCAATGACATGACTGGCCATTTTTTTAATAGCTGCTTATCCCTGCACATTCATTGCACACTGGTCTCCCAAGCTGTTGTCTCTCACAGGGCCTGCTGATATCATCTACTATATACCTGCACTCATGAATAAGTTAGACTTGAGCCACGGAGCATGCATTAAGTACTCTGTTCTGCAGTCTGTCTACCTGGATTGGTAGGTGTTCTAATCTAACTGCAGTCAACCAGGTGTTGGTGACTCTAGGCAGCAAAGTATAAGTGGTATCCTACTTCTCCAATGACAGAGCTGGCAATTTGTTTTTGATAGCTGCTCATCCCTACACATTCATTCCATACTGGTCTCCCAAGCTGTTGTAGGTAGGGGTTCTATTCTCATTGCATTCAAGTGTGTGTGTGTGTGTGTGTGTGTGTGTGTGTGTGTGTGTGTGTGTGTGTGTGTGTGTGTGTGTGTGTGAGTGAGCTGTAACTTGATATTACAGGCAGCATTTTACACAAACAGGTAAGAGACTGTTATTCCCATATGCTCAGCAGACATTGCTGATGTCATTGGCTATATCAGAGTATTGTATATGCAGGCATCGCACCAGGGCATGCTCAGACAGTGGCCTGGATGTCAGGTAGATGTCACATCATGAGATACAAGACAAATTATAATGACTTGTGTTTTAATTTGTACACACATCATGGCATGGTTTGTAGGCTCTGTATATGTCTGGAGCATCTTTCAGAATGTGCCTGTGCCTCTATGACAGCCCTACACATCCATTGAGTGGCACAAGAAGAGACACCTGGACTAGGTGGAGGAGGGACAGCAGGCATCTTCCAAGCACCCCTATCAACTCTCCTGCATGACACTTTGCCAACACTTTGGCTACAGACAGATTCAACAGGCATTGAAGCCACAGTAGCCACACTACCCTGATCAATGTACTCATCCTCAACCTGTCCAACATCTCTAGCCTCAGTGGACTAGGTAGGCATAGACTTACTGACTGTGTCTAGGGAAAATGAAGGGGTCACTGGATGTCAACTGCTGTGCCAAATTCAACCTCTGCACCTCCCAATTGTGCCTCAGTTTGGCCATCATCATCAGTGTCTGTTGAGACATTGACATCAGTTGTCAGAATGCCCACACATCCACTGTCATGCTCATCTGTGATAAAAAGGGAGAAACACAGAAATACATTAATACCTGCACTACTATGCTGCAGTATATGCTAAAAAAGCACACTGCTGTCACTATTACAGACAATATAGCAAGACATACAACAGGCCTGAGAGGAAACATTATGAGATATCTTGAAATGTATCTACAATACTGACATAAATGTATCAGGAATACCATGGGCAGCAGGCCTATATCTCTGTATTCCTGATGGTCCTGAAATAAGTAACGCAAGAGGTAATGGCAGCAGCATCACATTTAACAGTAAAACAGGGGGTAATACATTTACACCTCTATATCTGCAGTACCTCAAATGACAACAAGAACGTGGCTGACAACTTCAAATTAAGCTTATAACTGTAGCAATCCTAAATCCGTCCAGCCAACAAACTGACACAGACATATGCATTACTAAAATTATTGCACTATGCCACAGTATTCTAATTATCATCTAACAAAACATACCTGGAAACTCCTCTTGGGATGCATGAGTTGCACCCACATCCAGAAGATACTGTGCCATGGATTGCTGGGAGCTGTTCTGGGTGGCAATGTTCACTGGAAATTCCTCAGTGAGATGGGGTTCTGCAACAGGCTCTCCAGCTGTGACTTGATTTTGTGCCACTGCAGCTTCATGCCTACATGCAGCAGTTACCATGTCTGTAACTTTATGATGCACCTGCTCATATGTGCAACTGAGTCACCCCCATGGTGTTAATGTTGGCTATTAATTCATCCCAGAGGGCTGTATGCTCAGCCATATTAGCCCACACCCCAGACAGCAGCGGGCCTGTATTAGAACATCAAAGTTTCAAAACTTTGAATGTTTTAATATCAACCCCTACTCAGTGAAAGCTGAAAACATCGAACATACAGAACAACAATTTTTTTTCCAAAACACACTTACCTGAACCCGACCCGTAACTTTCCACCTCAGGAAATCCAAATCACTTAGAGCTACATGCTCCAGGGACTTAAACCTCAGCACAGAAATAAATAGGACATGCTGGAGGGACAGATTCATATCCCAGAGGCTGCCCTCACTCTGGAATAGAATCCCAGTCCATGTTAGGCAGAGCCCCTCACTGACCCTCTTCAAGAGAAATCTTGACGAGTGGATGGGAGATCGTAAGTTCACCCCTGGGATCTCTTCTGTGTCCCTGCTAGACAGGGGCATAGTAAACTAACCTTAAAAGGGCTATCTACTGTGACCTACTCTACAGAGGCACAGTAAACCGATCTAAAAGGGTGGCGAAAGCCAAACACACTCTGGCTAGGCTTGTAAATGCCCCAGGGCAGATAGCCTAGTATAAACCTATGAACCTATATACACACAACACAAGCACACCAAACAAACAGCAATCCACACACATACACTTAAAATCTTACACCTAACCCTACACTAAACTATACACACACCACTAACTATCCACTTACCTTAACCCAAACCCTATCACTATCGCACACCCACCTTACCCGCGCCCTAACCCTAACTCACCTACCCCGACCTAACCCTCACGTCGACACAATCGCACACTTACCTGACCCGCGCCCTAACCCTAACTCATCTAACGCACCTTAACCCTCATGTCCACACAATCGCACACATACCAAACCCGCGTCCTAACCCTAACTCACCTAACCCGCCCTAACCCTCATGTCCACACAATTGCACACATACCTAACCCACACACTAACCCTACATACCTAACCCGCACTCAATCGTACACTTACCTGAACCCGACCCATAACTTTCCACCACAGCGCTGAAAATACCGAAGCAACAGAAACGGACAACCAAATTCTTTCTCTAGGAAAAAAATTTGTTTTTCTGTTGCTTCGATATTTTCAGCTTCCTCTGAATAGGAGTCGATATTAAAACATTCGAAGTTTTGAAACTTCGATGTTCTAATATAGACCAGACAGCAGCATGTTGCCTTAAGGCATCAATATCAAATTATTCTCTGCATCTGTAAATGGTGGCCTACAACAAGCAGACATATTGTGTTTTACCAGACAAAAGCATGATAATACATATGAGGATCACATAACTATAAATTAACTGTTTACAGATAAAGCAGTAAAGGAAGTCTGTCAGAATCCCCCCCTGGATAAATATGAAAGCGTCTACATATTTCAAAAAATAACAAGACAGAGGATAGAAAACAAGGAGAGTAAAAAGAGAGACATATCCTTGTCTGTCCCATAGCAGTAAGTAAAATACGCTCAACCACCCTAAATAACAGTCCAGTCTAGTTTGTGCCCTAGCACTAACTCATCTTTGATCCCCCGCCCCCAAAAAATGACAGGCTAAGGACCCGCTGTGCTAACAAAATATCTTTGAAATGATTAGTGTTATTCATGTAACAGGTGTACATATTTATAACACAGCATTCCCTTTTCAGGTATTTTAAATGCTGTGTACCTCTGAAATGGCTTGAAAACCAAGGCCATGCCATCATTACACTTCTAAGTAAAAAAGTGTGAAAGCCATTACTTCACATTTTAATTACATTCCAGCATATGCATTATGTCGGTCACAAAATGGGAACATACTTACTGGAATGCAATACTCCTCTGTAGAGATATACTGTGAAGAAATACGGTTGTCTTAGTGAGTTCAACAATGTTAATAACTCTCTTCAACATCTTTTGAGCTAGTACACATGTGCCTTTGTATAATAGAGTACATTATTAATGGATTGTATCTGTCTTAGTCTGTGCTCCAGAGATGCTAATTACTGCATAAGCAGGTGAATTGCATGATAATCAACCAATCTTGTGAGGCTATGCAATAAGATAAAAAGCATCCTTGCAGACTCCATGCTGGTTTTCCCTAGGGATTTCAAAAAGAGTGGAGTACAGAACATGTACTGTAATGTATAATACTAATATGGCATGTACACGTATTTCATCATGTGGTGCACTAAGCAAGTAAAAGGTGGGACATGTGTACAGAAAGTCAAGTAATATGTGATAGCAGAGAGTTGTTTCACTTGTATGTGTCCATTAGAAAGTAAAAGTCTTCAGCCATACAAGAGTCACACATTCTTAACTCTCTGAAGTAGTGGTGATCAGTGCATGACCTCAGTTTAGCATCATATGTTTGTAATAGAATATCTTTACATAGAGAGGCTGTGTCATAACATGACCTCAGCTTGGCCAATCCCCTCAAAAGAACAGTGTACCCTTGCATGTGCCATAACAGGAATTCACCTTTGCGCCCACCAACAAAAGAGCAGTATATGCTTTTTGTGACATCCAACCTGGCCTTCATTTTCTGACAACTGCATATCATACTATTCCCAGTTAATCAAAGTAGATTAAAAACTCCAGACTAAAACGGCTGAAGACCACAAAGATATATATTTATTGGGAAGCACTTTCACTGTGAACACAGACAGCTTCTTCAGACCATAAAATAAGCAGATAAATTACACATATTTAAAACGATCTCAAACCAATCAAACATTCTTAATTTATTTCACATTGGATAAAAAAGCAAAATAAGAATAGCTATTGGTTAAACACCTCACCAATCAATTGTTGCCCTATACAGGCATTAAATAGGTATTAAATCCTACAATTCTAACTAGCAAACCCAAGCAAGCTCTGAAAAGCTCATAGACATTAGAGTATAAGTTTCATGACCAATATTCTCAATGGAGCAAAAGACCCCCATTCCAAAACACCATTAAAAATAGTTCAGAACTAAGAGTTATTTATTTATTTATTATTGTTTTTTATCTGGGTTAGTCCAGCTGGGCTTGTGGCCCATTTTCAATGGAGACCCGAGGAGAAAAGCTCCAGTACATAGTATAAAATCAGAGATTTGGAACATTACAAAATATAAAATACAGAAATTTGCAACATTACAAAATATAAAGTACAGAGTTTTGTCAAACTTGGAAAAGAAAGAATTACAGAAAGTTGCCACATCAGTAATAGATAATGTGAATATCATATATCAATATTAGTATGTACAGGAATAACAGTTTTATAATAATATATACACTGCTTTGCAATTAAGAGGGTGTCAGTTTGAGAATATGTGTAAGATAGGCCAGAGGCTGGCATGCAAAATAAATAATTTTTGGAAAGATGTACAGAAAAAGACCTATGACATTTTGTTAAATTTGGCAAAGAAAAATGATTTAGGTGTGGAGTTAGTGGTGTGGGAGTTTTAGGTGGGAGCATGTGAAGGACATTCCCATTTGGAGGCCAGATGGGAGAGAAGCATGGATTTGAAGTTGTTATGGTTTGGTATGTTACGTAGTGGTATGGGGAGAGCATTCCACAGTTTGGCTATGGTGTGGGATAGTAATAGTTGGCCAGGTGGGTGTAGGGGTTTGTGTACATGTAGGAGGTTTTGGCCATTGGATCTCAGGGTGCGGCTAGGTGTGTAGGGTGTTAGAGATTTGGCAAGAAAGGGGCATTCTGTTGGTTTAAAGATGAGTTTGTGGGCTGTTGTAAGTTGTAGGTATTTTAGGTGGTTGTGGAGTTCTAGCCAGTTTAGGGTGTGAAGGGAGTGGCAGTGATGGGAGGAGTTCTTAGAATTGGTTGCAAATTTGCAGATTTTGTTGTAACAAGCTTCGAGTTTGGAACGGAGGCCAAGTTGTAGGTTGGAGAATAGGAGAGCACCATACAAGAGAGAGGGGAGAAGGAAGGTAGATGCGAGGGTTTGACGGGAGGAGGGAGTAAGGTAGCAGTTATTCAATCACAAAGTAGAATGGAGCAGGCAAATGTTTATATGAACACACCAAAATTTTATTGTAATCCAAGGTTAAAATTAAAATTGCAGAATATCCAAATGTATAAGCGCTTTTGTCTCCTTTTTAAATAAGTTGAAGAGACTTCATCAGATACAATTAGTTACTTTCATCACCTGAATTTAAAAGAAGAAATTCAAATTACATCACATCTGTTTGTTCACCTTTTAAAGTAGCAGTTATGTCTGTAGAGGAGACCGATTTTCTGGTGGGTTTTTTTGATTGCAGAGAGGATGTGGGAATCGAATTTTAGGTTTTCATCAATGGTAATGCCAAGTAGCTTGGTACTAGGAATGATTAAAAAACATAATATACAAACATTCGCAACTGTTTAACAAAAACCAAGCACTCGAGCACTTGAGCACTTCACATTGGATAAAAAAATAAAGTAAGGGTGGCTGTAGGTTAAACACACCACCAATCAGATGCTTCCTAAAAGAGGCATGTTGATACGATAAGATTATATCCTTACATTTTCTAGATGGCAATCCTGAGCGAGCTCTGACAAGCTCATAGCTGTCAAACATAAAATGAATGAATAATGTGGGCACTCAAAAACAAACATTATGCTCTAAAGTTTCAATAGCAATCTTAAGTGAGCTCTAAAGGGCTCATACAGACCAAAATATAAAAATGCATGAAGTTATTAATGGGTCAGATAACCCTTTGTTCCAGGACACCATAAGTGTAGAAAAAACTAAAAAACATTTGTAGCAAATGGCCTCGTAAAACCTATACACTCGAGCACTTCACATTGGATAAAATAAAATAAAATCAGAGTGGCTATTTCTTAAACACACACCAGTCAGATACTTCCAAGATCTAGCTTCTAGCAGACAAAAGTTAAATCCTTAATATCTCTCAATCCTGATCATGAACGAGCTCTAATATACTCTTGAATATCCAAGGTAGAACTAAACTAATAAAATAATCCAGCCACGTCAGATCTAAGAAATACTGTATCCTAATCTCATAGACAATATCAAGAGAACTACTCAACTAACAAAAAATTATCGACTCAGTCACCCATTCTGACTACTACTGGTGGGGACCAATCAAAAACTAGAACTATACACATAGGCCAATCAATAATTAGGAATAACAATCATGGCTTAATGATGAATATCCCATCCGGAAACCTCATCGGCATACAAACTCTAGAGATATGATACTTCTAAAGCAATATATAAAAAAATATAAAAAGATAACAGAAGTAACATAGCAAGTGGCAATTCCACTCAAAATATCCAACAAACTGAAGTATGGTCACCCATTCTATGTGCAACAATGCTACTAGTAATAGCCAATCAAGAAATGAATTTCAGCACTAAGGCCAATCAAAATATGAACATTAAAAGGACCGATTAAAAAAGGGGACAGGGGCTTTACAAAACAAACACTCTTATCTAAAAATCCAGGAACATAATTGGCCACCCAAATTGCACATCTACACATCCAAGCCAATGAAAACTAATATGAAACACAAACTCAAAAACAAACACTAATGCAGACTACATGAACTTATGCAATTAAAAACAAACAAAAAAAATACTGAAATATATAAAATTAAGGAAAAAGACACCAGGAATGCAAGCTAATACCAGTACCAACACAACCAACCAACCAAACAATATGTAAAAAACATATCTAAAAAACAAAATACCTGTTAAAATGTGATCCAACTACTGCAAATCAAAATTAGAGCACAACATCCAAAAATATAACAACAAAAACATGAGTCCATCACATAGAGAAGACCACAGCCTAGAATATATGAAACTATAAAAAAGCGATCAACTTACATAAACCTAAAACCTAGGAACATGAATATACACAGAACAAAAAGAATAAGTAAGGGATATATGTTGTAATAAAACAAAATTAATGCTTCAATGAGTGTGCTTTCAAGGCAGGCTTGAGAGAGACCTTTTCATTTAGACCTGGTTCCCTACAGGTCTGTAGAAGCATAATCTATTCCTCTTCAATACACTCAGTTTTATTATTAACATATCCAAACATGTCCCCAGCATGTATAATGTCTAAAACAAAGAATCTAAAAACATGTTGCTGCCCATGGTCAATAACATGTTTAGCTATTGTGATAGTTGTTCACCCTCTAGTAATATCACTTTGGTGTTCTAAAATCCTACCCTTAAAGAAACGGTTGGTTTTACCTATGTAAAATGCATCACATACCAAACAAAAAGCATAGTAGACCACATTTTTGGTCCTACAGTTGGCAAAAAAGCTGAAAGTGATGCAAAGACCATTGCACTTATGTATAAAAGAGGTACACATGTGAATGTGTCTACAAGCTGAGCAAGAGATAATCTAAAGGTACCCCTACATTCTGACATTAAAGTTAGATCTCTATCATTACTTCTATAGCATAGTTGACGTTTCAGTGATAAATGATACTAGGTTGCACATCAACAATTTTCTTGATATCAGGATCAGCTAAAAGTACTGACCAGTGCTTTCTAAACACATCACATACAATGTTAATATTATTTGAAAAAGTAAAAAGAGGTCTATTCTTAGCAACATTGACTTTAGCATGTTCAGAAATGATCCTATTCCTTCTAGAAAAATATGGTCTCCCCTTTCCATTTCTCATTTGTAAGGCTTCAATAATACATAGATCTATTTCATTCCCATAACATCCTCTTATAATGAAGTCTTCCTTCAGTTTAGCAAGAGCTGATCCAAGGTCAGTGTCATTGGTGCAAAGACACATGGCCTAAGTACTTGTCCCTTGAGCACATTCCTACTCACATGTCTTGGGTCCATACTCGTCTTATGCAATAGAGTGTTCCTTTTTACCTCCTTTCGATAGATACTAGTACGGAGGCCATCAAGCTCTTCTTTGCCTATCTTGACATCAAGAAACATAATAGGTTCAGAGGAGCTGTCAAAACAAAATTTCAAATAATTGGTGGTTGTATGTAGAAACTCAAAAAACCTACTGAGTTCCTCATGATTCCCTCCCCATATTAGAAAGATGTCATCAACATATCGCTTATAAAAAGAATATATTGTACAAAGAGATTATGGGTCAGGATAATCTCAGCCTCCCAATAGGTTAAAACCAGTTAATATACACACACAATGTAAGGTAAATGAGGTAGGCTGGCTTTCACACTGCATATCTCTAAATACTGGTCAGATAACTGCTGAATGGCCAAGCAACACAGACCAATATAATTTAAAGCAATAGTCCTAACAGGTTATGTAATCATTAAGTGCAGTACATCCAAATCTGTTTCATATAATACATGTATAAATAACAGCTGATGGCTTGATATCAGTTAAAATACATTGTGGAAGATTGGTGTGTGATGGATAACTTAAAGTTGTTTGCTGCCAAGCTGTTTTTGTGGAAAACAGGGATAAGGCACTCATTCTGTTTTCTGAAGGTGCGTTGGAGTGAGATTTGAAATCCAGACCTCTGTAGACATACCTTCTGTGTAGTAACAAACTGTATTTCCCCCTTTTTTTATCCTTCTGTCTTACTTTAGTGAGTGATGGGGGGGGGCATTGTTTGCATGATGCGCTTCTTAGCACAAACAGGTTTGGCTATGCTAATCAGTTTTTCATGTAGAGCGGCACTTCACAAATTGGACGACTGGACCACCAAGGTAGCAGACAGGATCCAGACTGCCAAAAATAGAAAGTGGATGCTTACTATTAATGTAATTGTGCATTGCTCAAACCCACTAAGCTCAGTTGTGCTGTGGTTAACAGCAAGAACTTAATGAATACTAATTTAGGGGATGTTATGTAACTTACTCTGTGGCAGCAGGTGTTAAGTCTAGGTTTAAAGTCTAGATGGTCCTGGGTTCGGTTACAAGGTATACAGTGTTTGTTTCACTGTTGTGACATTGCAGTATTTAGCAAAGAACTGACACATAGAGAAGGGATTTTTCCAACTTTCCACTGGCAATAGCTGTCAGTGCAGGGCTAACATCAATATGGTCCAGAGTTCGAATACAGCGTATTCAATTAAATTTTAATGTTGTTCTACTTCACATTATAGTCACTCTCACTTAATGCAATTGACCTAGCGTGGCTTATATTATATTTATATTTATATGACTTAGGACTGACACAGTAATATTGTGTCAGTTATGTAATTATTTATTAATCTATGTATTGTCAAGTTAATAACAGAAGTATGACTGTGGGTATAATGGGTGCTATATTCAGGCAAGTATATTCCTGCTATGTGGCTTAGCATGAATTTCTCATTGGAACAACACAGTTACAGAACTGCATGTATCTCAAATGGCATGGAAATTGCATTAGTTACCAAACTTCTGTATCGCTTACCATCGCACAAACACGTTGCACCCTTGCACCCAGTTTGTGCGATGCTAAGCTTTTTCAAATGTTGCCTTATCAAAAAGTGTACCCTTTGAGTAAATGCAATACATGCAGTTTGTGGAAAAATATCATTCTACATTGGTCTTTCTATGTGATGAACATGGAAGGCGTTTCTGGAGAGGTTTTGAGATTTACAGCTCAAAGGTGGGGTGTCCAGCAGTCCAAAGTGTTTGTTGGACTCCTAGTGAATGAACATTGCCCCTGGCTCCTACAGAGGCACTATCATGGCTCACAATCAAAGACAGAGGCATGGAATAACCTGGCCCAGGCTCTGACCAGTGCTATCAGTATCCCCCACACTGGTGAACAGTGTAGGAACCACTACTGAGACTTCAGGATGAGTAGGAGGGATACCCTCGAATGTTGGATCGAGGAATGTTGGACTGGTGGCACCCCACAGATTTGTAAGCATGAATTTCAGACATTGCTTGCAATAATTTAAAGTTGCATATAGTCAGGCTTGGTATTCATAATGGTATTCTGTTCTGTTTTTTCCATACCTGAGGCAGATCATGATCTTAATGTTAGAGCCCATTAAAGTAGATTTGGATGGATGTGAGCAGCATGTGGTATGTATGCATCGCAACAATACTGTTATCGTAGCAGTAAAAGTTAAAGACTGCTTCGTAATACCTCTCAGCTGTACAGGTTTTGCAGAATGTTTAGATTGTTGCCTCATAATTTTGGTTTCTTTCTCATAAATTGTGTTTGTCTGACAAATCTTAGCTAAAGCATTGAGGACTGCAGTCAGAAAATGACATTTGTGTCTCATATGCCATACCTTTCTGAACATCTGTGCTAATGCAAAGCTTGTTATTGTACCACTTTTCTAGGTTTGTAGAAGAATATGCAAAATGTGTTACTATTTGTGTGCCTTTGTACCCCCATTATTTATTGCTTGGTCCACATTTATGGCTGTAAAAGTTTGTGAGGTATGGGCTTAGTTGATATGTAATGCGGTAATATCTGTCAGCTGTACAGATTTTCACAGAATGTCCAGTCTTTGTATAGTTACAGATATAATTGTGGTTTTCAGTCAAATAATTGCAAAAGGGTTGGGGACTGATGTCACTAAATAATGTCAGACATGTGAGATTCAGACCTTAGACCCTTCAAAAAAGTCAAGTAAGTGCAAAACCTGTTACTGTATCACCTTAATAAGTTTGTAAGAGCAAGTATGAAAGAGTCATCCCTATTTTTTTTGGTCTTTGGCCCCTAGTACATATGACTCTGTCCACATTTATTGCTGTAAGAGTTTAAGGCCTATGAATATAATACTATAAAACAGAGGATACATCTCGCAACTGTAAAAGGAAAGTATGTGTTCAGTACTTTGTGGGGACACAGAACACTGTGGTAGTAGAGAGTAGTCAGCAGTTGTGTGTTCAAACACCACTTTTACCCAATGAACAAGTGCTGTTATGTTTTCATCATTATTGCACTGTAACTGCATACCTCTCTAACAATGGCACATATGAAATGGCACTAAGGAAAACAACATCAGGGAAAGCAGCAGACTCAGATGAGAATTCATTAGATATGAAATATAAAACACATAAAAATGCTATTTAACCTTAGCCTTACTACAGGATATGTACCTGAACACTGGCGTATAGCAACAGTGGTCCCACTCCACAAAGGGGGTACCTCTACAGACCCTGGGAACTACCGCCCCATAAGCTTAACCAGCCTGGTCTGCAAAGCTATGGAAAGAATCATTATGGAACTCATAAACAGAGACATAGGGGACCTACAGACACTTGACCCCACCCAGTTCGGCTTTGTAAAGGGCAGATCCTGCCTTTTGAACCTGGTTGACCTTTTCAAAACAGTCACTAGAGCCATTGATGAGGGCAAAGCAGTCCATACAGCCTACCTGGACTTGGCGAAGGCCTTCGACACAATACCCCATTCAGGCATCATAGATAAGCTCACCAGATTAAATGTAAACCCTTATGTCACTAGATGAGTTGCAAACTGGCTAAAGGACAGAACCCATAAAGTTAAAATCGCTGGAGCAATGTCAGACTCAATGCCAGTCACAAGTGGTGTCCCACAGGGATCTGTCCTGGGAACCCTCTTGTTCGGCATTTATTTCTCAGATGTTAAACTAAACATGGGAGGGTTGTGGCTGACAAAGTTCGCAGATGACTGCAAACTAGGTGCCATAGTCGATACACCAGCGGACACATACATCCTACAAAAAGGCCTCACAGAAACGGACAACTGGTGCTGGAGTCACGGCCTTAAACTAAATGCCAAAAAATGTATAGTCATCCCCTTTGGGAAAAACAAATACCCACAAATTATCACATAGACAGCAGCCCACTGAGTACAGAAAAAGTAATCAGAGACCTAGTGACCCAAGTCAACAGCGACCTCTCATTTGACACCCACATTGCCAAAGTGGTTAGAAAAACATTCTACCTTGCACACCTCATCATGAAGGGATTTACATCCAGATCCAAGGATGTCATTGTACCCCTATACTCCTCCCTCATCAGACCCATGATTGAGTACAATGCCCCATTTGGTATGTACCTCACCCGGCATTTGCAACAGCTGGAGAGACCACAAAAGTACCTCACCAAGAGGATCAAGGGTCTCCAACATATGTCTTATTCTACCAGACTAAAGAAACTCCAGCTCTATTCAGTAGCATACCGCCTGCTCAGAGGTGATCTCTGCCTGACGTACAAGGCCATGTCCAATCAGGATCTGATGGACATGCTCCACCTCAAAAAATCCAAATCCATCAGGACCATGAGAGCTAAAGACTTAAACCTCGGCACAAGTATGAATAGGACATGCTGGAGGGATAGATTCATAACCCAGAGGCTTCCCATGCTTTGGAACAAGATCCCAGTTCATGTTAGGCAGAGCCCCTCACTGACTCTCTTCAAGAGAAATCTTGATGAGTGGATGGGAGATCGTAAGTTTACCCCAGGGGTCACATCTGTGTCACTGCTAGACAGGGGCACAGTAAACTAATTCTATTATATAAGGGGGCCTTCATTGTGTCACTACTAGACAGAGGCACAGTATTCTAAATCTATTCTGTGCATTTTTGTGCATTTTTGTACCATTTCATGGAGTGGCGAAAGCCACATCACTATGGCTAGGCTTACAAATGCCCCAGAGCAGATAGCCTAGTACTAAACTATGAAACTATGAAACTATGACCAAGATGTTGGGTGATTAGGAAGAATTTGCTCAAGAGGGTACTCACAGCAGTATGGAGAGAAGTATCCCAAATGATTGGAGTCTAAATACTCTAGTTCCATCTACAAGAGGAAAGTGGACTTTCACAACAGTGGTGAGTACAGAGACATCAAGCTCATGCTATACTGCATGAAAGTTCTGGAGAGTGTGATTGGTAAAGCAACATGCAGAGTAATAGAAAGTAAGATCGGAGATGAGCAATTTGGGTTCAGATCAGGATGCAGCACAATTGACCTAATGTTTGCACTGAGACAGATAGTTGAGAAGAAGCTAGAGATGAGGGAAAAGTTCAACTGGGCATTCCTAGACTTGTTGAAAGCTGATTTGGTCAGAAATTGCAATGGTTCAAAGTCCCACAAACATTAGTAGAATTAGTGTAGGCTATGTACAAGGACTCAATTCACCTAGCCAGACCTCTCATATAAATCCATATGCCTAACCAGCACTCCATTGTATAATTCCATATGCATAACCAGTGCTCTGTCTTATAACTCCATACACCTAACTAGCACCCAGTGTCATTATTCCATACACTTAATCGGCTCTCCATTTTATAACTCCATTCTCCTAGTCAATTCTCTATCTTGTAACACTTATATCCCGATCTATCACTCCATCTCATAACTCTATACCTCTAATTAGTACTCTGTCTCTTAACTTCATACACCTAAGTAGCACTGTATCTTATAAGTCAGAGTTTCTCCTATAACTGTCTACTTCCTCATTCCATTTCATGAATCTTTCTCCTCTGTTTAATCTGTCTCGTAACTCATACATTCTGCCATACTGGTTTGCAGTTGTCCTGACAAGCCCCTCACTGCATTCATGTCATCCATCCTTTGGGTATTCTTATTCATGTTTTTGACTGTCCTCAATTTTCTTCATTTTACAACTAGCATATCAAGCCTGCTTACCCATGCCATTTCACATCAGTGGGAAATAATCTAGCTACTCATCATTAGTGTGCGATTGATATGGCTTCTACAAAAAGACTGAGAATCTGATATCTCAGACAATTCTCTTTTTTCTTAGGTGCAACAATCTTGGAGTTAGTACATATAAGTAGCAGGGGGGTAGGAAGCACAGTCCCATGTGTTCGGGAGTGTGAAACTCCCCATGCCTTTTCAATATTATTTATTTCTAAATTAGTTTTTTGTATTTATACCAATCTTTTGTAATTGAACTTGTGAGAATTGATCACATCTTTATCATATTTCTGTCATGGAACTTTATTCATCACATCGCACATTTACCATTATTTACTGGCATCTCTTCCTCTGCAGAATCACTCCTTTCATCCGTTCCTTGAGCAGCCATATGACATCAATCATTCTAACAACAGTCGTTGTCCCCTGATCATTTTTATTTTCTGCTTTCCTCAAAGCCCCCTGTGTCTATCTTTGTCAGTGTTAGAACTCCACCCAATATGCTAAAGCACATCATTTCTTTCTTAAAACATTGTCTTTGCTGTACAGCCATCTCCTGTCATTCTTTTGTGTATTTGAACTAGACTAGACTACAGGCTCAAAAATTCCCAGGTATTAATGCAAATGTATGCTTAAAACCCACCTTAAGAAGTAGGAAGTTACATGCATGATGTTCCAATGATTTCATTGCTTTTCTGATTTATGAGCAGTATGATTGGATGGTATTTGTTTTAAATATGAGAATGTTGGTTTTAAGAACTATGTGGATTTGATGAAGCGTTTGTGAATGTGAAAGCACTTATCCTTTTAATAAACTTGTCTATTTTTTATTTTATGGTCGTGGTAGCCATGCTGGTTATCTGTCTTTTTGGTTCATATTGTGTTACCAGCATTGGCGTTTGTGTGTACTGGGGCCTCTTTTTCTTTTGTTTTCATTCAAAACAATGCTTTCTGGAATTCATAAACTCCAATGCCCTGGATCAACTTATTCACACCCCCACCAGGGGCAACAATATCCTAGATCTAGTCATTACCAACATGAGTGACCGGTGTTCCACACCTGAAGTCAACGCCTCATTGGTCCGATCCGACCATAATCTAATCACCCTAGATATCCACATCCTGCCCCCACCCCCATTAAGGAAACCACGGTAAAACATTTCTCCAAAGCCAACTTCATGCTTCTTAAGACAAAGTGGTGAATTTCATGACACCCATGCAGATGGACAATACAGCTCCGACTACTGAATCCTACACAGTTACACTTTATAAGCACTTACACGAGTGCATGGATCATGCTATCCGAAACAGAACCAAGACACTATCCTCCAAAAAAAAAGGAAGCTAATCTGGTGGTCCCCTGCCATAAACAAACTGTACAATAGAAGGAAGAAACTATTGCAAAAGAGAGTAAAATCCCATGAGTGGAGGAGCTCCCTGGTCAGCCTCAGTAAGAAGCTGCGATCCCTGATAAAATCCTCCAAAGCTAGTTACGAAAACAAAATCGCCACTGATTCTAAAGACAATCACAAAGCATTCTATAGCTATGTCAAGAATCTCAATGGCAACACTCAGATCTGCTCTGAGTTACAGCACAATGGCACTAAATATATAGACCCAACTGATATTGCCAACATCCTGGCAGATAGGTTCAGTGCTAACTTTACCCCCCTCTCACCCCCTAAAGGGCACATCTCTATACTGAAAGAATGCAAAGTTCCTGTAATCATGGCTGCACAGGTAAAAAACACACTCTCCAAAGCCAAGAACGCAGCATCCATGGGACCAGACAACATCCCAGGCTGTGTTCTACACGAACTACAGAATGAACTGGCACCCCACCTAAGTACCATGTTCAATCATTGCCTCACCTCAGGCTTTGTGCTCACTGAATGGCGCACAGTGACGGTTATCCCACAACACAAGGGGGGAGCCACCACTGACCCCAGGAACTACCGCCCCATTAGCCTGACAAGCCTGGTCTGCAAGGCCATGGAACGCATCATCATGGAACTTATAAACAAAGACATTGGTAATCTCCAAACTCTGGACCCCACCCAGTTTGGGTTTGTAAAAGGCAGATCATGTCTCCTAAACCTGATAGACTTCTTTGAAGCAGTCACCAAAGCTGTAGACGAGGGTAAGGTGGTTCACACAGCCTATCTAGATCTTGCCAAGGCTTTCAACACCATCCCCCACTCTGGAATTATAGATAAACTCACTAAACTAGGTATAAATCCCTATGTCACAAGATGGGTTGCCAACAGGCTCACTGACAGAACCCACACTGTGAAAGTAGCAGACTCCAAATCCGACTTCAGACCAGTGACAAGTGGAGTACCACAGGGTTCAGTCCTGGGTCCTCTCCTGTTTGGTATCTACTTCTCTGAAGTACAGGCTAACACAGAAGGTCTTTGGCTAATGAAGTTCACAGATGACTGCAAACTAGGAACCATAATCAAAACTCCTAACAATGTGGACATCCTACAAAAGGGCCTCACTGAGACAGATGCCTGGTGTCAAAACCATGACCTTAAGCTCAATGCCAAAAAGTGCATTGTCATCCCCTTTTGTAAAAATTCTGTACCCATGAACTACAACATAGGCGGTAGTATACTTAACGATAAGAGACCTTGGGACACAGGTGGACAGTAGTCTCTCCTTTGGCAATCACGTTGCCACAGTAGTCAGGAAACTCCTTCTACGTGGCACACCGCATCACAAAAGGTTTCTCATCCAGAAAAAAAGAGGTAATTGTTCCCCTCTACTCATCACTCATTAGACCCATTATAGAGGACAACGCCCCTTTTGGTATGTACCTCACAAGACATCTACAACAACTGGAAAGGTCACAGAAATACCTCACAAAGAGGATTACCGGCCTCAAACAGATGCCACTACGCAGACCATCTCAAAAAACTCCAGCTTTACTCCATCACATATCGCCTACTCAGAGGTGATCTCTGCCTAACATGCAAAGCTATGTCAAACCCAGAGCTGTTGGACGTGTCCCACTTAAATAAATCCTAATCCCTCCGAGCTACACGCTCTAGGGACCTAAACCTTGTCACCACAATAAACAGAACATGACGGAGGGATAGATTCCTGTCCCAGAGACTTCCCATACTCTGGAATAAACTACCTATCTATATCAAATAAAGCTCCTCATTAGCACTCTTCAAGAAAAATCTTGATGATTGGATGGAAAATAGGAAATTCACCCCAGGGATCACTTCTGTGGCTCTGCTCGACAGTGGCATAGGAAAATTATTTTCTTGAGTGGCAAAAGCCAGGGTACCTTTTTGGCTGGGCTTGTATAGACCCTAGGGCCAATAGCCTAGTACCTACCTATGAACCTATAAACCTATGAAAGGAAGTGGAAATTAACATAAGCCTGAGGCCTTTGTGCCAGCTATACTCCAACTTATATATTCCATCCCACCCACTTTCCCCTTCTCAGGTTAACTACTTCATAAAACCTCCCCATCCTAATGCAATAGCATGCTCAAGTAAAGGAATAAAAATAGCTCACATTAAATGTGACATCCTCTATAACAAAATGCACTTGTTTGATGCTTTGATTCCATTATATCTAAGACACTTTGTTTCTGAAACCTGTCTAAAACAAAGATATGCTACTTTCCTTATCAATAGAAAACCTTTACTAAGGCTTTAGTGATAATGGACTTAGAGACAGAATAAGAGATGTAGCCATGTTACTCATAGGTTCATAGGTTCATAGGTTCATACTAGGCTATCTGCCCGAGGGCATTTACAAGCCTAGCCCATAGTTTTGTGGCTTACGCCACCCCTTTAGTATGGGGAACTATACCCATTATTTTGCTGTGCCTCTGTTGAGTAGTGACACTGAGGTAATCCCTGGGGTATATCTGTGATCTCCCATCCATTGGTCAAGATTTCTCTTGAACAAGGCCAGCGAGGTGCTCTGCCTCACATATACCGGGATTTTATTCCACAGCATAGGGAGTCTTTGGGTGATGAATCTATCCCTCCAGCACGTCCTATTAATAGCCGTGTCGAGGTTTAAGTCTCCCGCCCTTGTGGCTCTGACGGATCTAGATTTTTTGAGGTGAAGCATATTCATCAAATCTGGGTTTGACATGGCCTTGTATGTTAGGCAAAGGTCACCTCTGAGCAAGCGTGGCGACTGAATAGAGCTGGAGTTCTTTCAGTCGGGCAGCATAGGACAGATGTTTGAGACCCTTTATCCTTTTGGTGAGGAACTTTGTGGCCTCTCCAGCTGCTGCAAGTGTCGGGTCAGATACATTCCGAATGGGGCATTGTACTCAATCATTGGTCTGATGAGTGATGAGTATAGGGAGACTATGACCTCCCTTGATCTAGATGAGAATCCTTTCATGATAAGGTGGGCAATGTAGAAGGTCTTCCTAACTACTTTAGCTACATGGGTGTCGAATGACAGACTACTATCAACCTGGGTCCCCAGGTCCCTGATAACTTCTTCTGTACTCAGTGGATTGCCACCTATTTGGTAGCTAGGGGTAACCTTGTTTTTCCCGAAGGGTATGACTATGCATTTTTTGGCATTTAACTTTAGGCCATGGCTCTGGCACCAGTTATCCGTTTCTGTGAGACCCTTCTGAAGGATATCTGTGTCAGATGTGTTTTCTACTATGGCCCAGTTTGCAGTCATCTGCAAACTTTGTCAGCCATAACCCTCCTGTGTTTGCTTGTATTCGGAAAAGTAGATGCCAAACAAGAGTGGGCCCAGGACTGAGCCCTGTGGTACACCACTTGTGACAGGCTTTGAGTCTGACATGGCGCCAGCAACTCTGACCCTGTGGGTTCTGTCACTCAGCCAGTTTGCAACCCATCTTGTGATGTATGGGTTAACATTTAAGCTGATGAGTTTTTCAATGATACCCGAGTGGGGTATTGTATCAAAGGCCTTCGCCAGATCGAGGTAGGCTGTATGGACTGCCTTTCCCTCATCAATGGCTTTGGTGACTGTTTCAAAAAGTCAACCAAGTTTAGAAGGCATGATCTGCCTTTGACAAAGCCAAACTGGGATGGATCCAAAGTCTGCAAATTCCCTATGTCTTTATTTATGAGGTCCATTATGATCCTCTCCATGGCTTTGCAGATAAGGCTTGTCAAGCTAATGGGCGGTAATTTCCAGGGTCGGTGGAGGCACCGCCTTTGTGAAGTGGGACCACAGTTGCAGTGCGCCACTCCTGGGTATGTATCCAGAGGTAAGACTATGATTAAACAGCTGTCCTAGCTGTGGGTTTAATTCCTCGTTGAGTTTGTGGAGCACACAGCCGGGGACACCATCAGGTCCCATGGATGCTGTGTTTTTGCTTTGGAGAGAGCAGTTCTCACTTGGGCGTTGGAGATGTTTGGGGGCTGCAATCGCTTGGTATAGATATCTCTCCTTTTGGGGAGGGGAGAAGTTTGCACTGAACCTGTCAGCCAGTATGTTGGCAATGTCTGTAGGATCAGTAATCTTCACATCATTTTGAACTAGTTCTGAGCATATCTGGGAGTTTCCTCCCAGGTTTCTAACATAGCTAAAGAAGGCCTTATGATTGTCTTTTGAGTCTTTAGCTATTTTTCTCTCAAAATTTGCTTTGGATGATTTTATGAGAGCTCTTAGTTTTTACTTATAGTGATCAAGGGTGTCTTACCTTTTAAGGATTTTGCTCTATCTTGTAGTAGCTTCCTCCTTTTGTTGTAGAGTTTGTTTATGGCTGGGGTCCACCAGAGTGGACGCTTGCCTTTGGTACAAAGAGTCTTTGTTTTGCTTGGGATTGCCTTATCCATGCAGTCCTGCAGGTGCTGGTAGAAGGCATTTGTAAGTGATTCAGCGGCTTGAGTACTGTTTTCCGTCGGCTCGGGGCCTTAAAGGAGACCACACTAGTCTTTAGAAGTGTGAAGTCGGCTTTCGAGAAGTTCTTTACTGTGGTCTTTATTTCAGGTGGGGGTGGGATGAGGACCTCCAGCGAGATTAGTTTGTGATCTGATCTCACCAGTGAGGGGTATACTTCGGTGTTGAACATTGTGCTCCCATGTTCGTGATGATGAGATCAAGTATGTTTTCTCCTCTTGTGGGGATGGTGACTAGTTGTTCCATGGCATTTGAGTTTATAAATTCCAGGAACTTTTGGGCTAGGGTGTTTGGGCTTGAGTAGTGTTCCCAGTCTATATTAGGGTAATTTAAGTCACCTAGTATGATGGTGTTTGGTGATACATTTATCCCCTCTAGTGTTTTCAGGAAGGCCATGTGAGGTTCCTGAGTTTGTGAGGGTGGCCTGTAACATGCTACAATTTGCAGAGCAGTCTTGCCTATGGTTAATTGCACCTGGATGGTCTCCGATGCATCGTGCGTTGCCACCAGTCTTGAGGTGTGGGTGTCTTTGATGAATATGGATACCCCCTCCTTTCTTGGTATTGTCCGGATTTTGGGGCGGAGCATGATAAGAGGTAAAACCTGATAGTGCTGGGGTGCTCTCAGGAGCCTTGAACCAGGTTTCTGTCACTGCACAGACATCGATGTTCTCCATACTGAGAAGGGCCTCGAGTGCGTGCATTTTGAGATTTAGACTTCTGGCATTGAGCAGCATTACCCTTAGTTTTTTCCTTTTTGTGTTCTAGGGTGGTAGGTTTAGAATTTGAGCCTTGCCTAAAAAGGCACTATGGGGTGGCAAGAGCCTTTGCCAATATCCGGAATCCCAGGGTGACAGGTGCAAGCCGTCCCTTGAAGCAGCGTGGCTTGTCCAGCATGTCATCCCAGGCAGACAGACATTGGATCCCCTTTGAATGACACCAGAGTTTAAGCCAATTGTTAAAGCTGATCATCTTATCTCTGTATTGTGGCATCATTCTTGGTGAAGGTAGGATACTGCTCAAGGTCAGGGTCATACCTGCCTGGGCTACATAATCAGAGAGCTCCTCAATGTCTCTTTTCATGTAGTCCAAGGAGAATGCGTCTCAGGTCGTTTACACCAGCGTGGACAATGACTGAGTCATATTTGTACCTGCTGTTGAGAGACCTGAGTGCTTGCGTTATGTGGCGGATTCTAGCGCCCGACAGGCAGCTTACTGTGACCTTCTCCTTACTCAGTCTGGTGGCGGGGCGTCAGTGTGTCTGACTATGGAGTCACCAATGACTAGTGTGTCTGGCATTGTGTTTGGCCTTAAGGGCTGTGACTGTTTGACACTCTGACTGTGAGGTCTATGTATTGCAGGTGTTGTGTTCTGAGGTGGTGGTTGTTTGGGTGTCTGCTTTGGTGGCCTCTGCTGTTTAGGTAGATTTTTGATCAGAGCCGCCGAGTATGTCTTTGTGTGTTTATGTGTATGATTTGAGGTTGTGATGGTACTATGTGAGACTGGGTCTATAGTGTGTGTGGTAACCTTCTCCTCCTGACTCAGTCATGTTTTCAAGTTGAGTCTGTTCTTAACTCAGATATCACATAATGCAACTGGAGGAACTGTTAAAATATTTCTCTGTTCAGCTTTCTTCTTCCTGCATCACTACTTGCTTTGAACTCCCTCTTGGAATCCGTGTCACCCTGGATTTAAAGAAAAAAACACTTTGTCATATTTTGTGTCTCATTATAAAGTGGCTTTGGCCTCTTGTATCCACCACATTATATATTTTTTGTCTTACACACTTATTTCATTATCCACTCATGCCATGGCCCCACCCTATAATAATAAATCTTTAATTTGCTCCAAAAATTATTATTACTTTTTCAAATAATAAAAACCTATCACATCATAAACAATAAGAAATAAATAACAAAAAACTATTTAGAAACATGGTTTTATCATATTACTGTTATGAGAGAGTCAGAAAAGGTACCATGATTAGTTAAGTCCATTTTACCATTTGTGGTAACCATTTTTGATTCAGTGACAGCCCTGCAGTGCTGTAATGTGAAGAGGTGCAGCACCATGGTGAGCTGTTTTTGTGGCCTACTGCCATATGCTAATAAGGCATTCCATGGGTGCATTCACCTCAGAAATGCCAACATTAAGGCATTTATGCAGCCGAACAATTCAGAGAATAAATCAGCTACATAATCTCAGCTGGCCATGTTAATGAACACAGCCAAAAGTTCATGTTCACCCATTACTTTCAGTGGTTGAGATCATGTTAGAGGTGTGTATCAGGGAATTTAGTGGACACATAATAGTAGTGTGAGTGTGTGTGTGTGTGTGTGTGTGTGTGTGTGTGTGTGTGTGTGTGTGTGTGTGTGTGTGTGTGTGTGTGTGTGTGTGTGTTGCCGTGTCATACCTCTACACTCCCCTAGACTAATGAGCAAGTCTTGCAATATGGGGTAGGGGAGAGAAATAATGGATACCAGAGATACTTTAAAAGTTAATACAACAAAACTTTGGCAGCACAACAGACATATGGGAAGGTGGAACACTAGACACCAGGGCTACTTTAAAAGTTAACAAAACAACAGCTTGGCAGCACACAAGGCATATGTATGGATGGTGGTGCACAAGCTAGAACATGATCATAATATGAACATGGAAAAAACTTAAAATCCTGCACCTTCTGCACTCAAAAACAGCTCCTTAGTCAAGTTTTAGTTCTCAAAAGGTGAAACCAAAATCACAAATGACACTCACTGCTATGCTGGCCCCAATAAAGGCTGTCCCTCCTATATATTTCCCAACACAGGGAAATCAAATATAGAATTCCACAAGTTGTTTTGGCTAAGAATACAGGCAGTCCATCGATAAAAAGCCAATTTATTGAATTAAAGCACAATATAAAACAAGCAGTAATACAGAAACTGCTGGATTAAGCGCTTTCATCTCCCTTCAGAAGACTTTATCAGAATCAGTTTCCTAAGGATATTCTCCCTATTTAAACAATTTTAAATAATTCCTGATTGTTTTTCCAATTAAACTATTTAAGTTAACTCTAAAATTTGCTTCTTAAAACAAATACATAATGAATATCAAGTTAAAATCACAAAATTGTAAAACTTCATTATAAAAGGAGTGCCTAATATGAATATATGTATATATATATATATATATATATATATATATATATATATATATATAATATATATATATATATATATATATATATATATATATATATATATTACATAAGAAATGTACCCAAAATGCCCATATATGAATAAATAAATGAATAAATAAATAATGAAAAAGTGCCATAAAAATGGTCATAAAATTCATCTTGACAGCCCAACATGTAACAAAATGCAGAACGTTATTTTAGTAAGCATATGAAAGATACATATGTATATGTTGGAGCATAATACATACAAAAGAGCACCACCAGCAATAAGTGTGTGTATATCATTTCACAACTTATTTAATAACTCCCTAATAACTCTGTGGCTGAAATAAACTAATTAATAATTAATTGTTAACTCTTTTTGGGATTGGTAGCTAATAGTTTGAGGGCTGGCGAGATAGAGATATGGTCATTCAACCCCAAATTATTATTATATGCATCCAATTTCATTTGCCAGACCATCTCTCGATATTCCAGTTTTGTTTCCCAATCTCCCCCCTCTCACTATGTTTAACTTCTTCCAACAGCCAAAATTTATAATCCGCCTTGTCACATTTTAAAATATGCTTATAAAGAGCATTATTATAATTTCTTCTCATATAAATTACTTTTTAAATACATTACTGGAATGCCAGTCAAAATCAAGTATAAGAAAAACAAGCAGCACTCAACTCAAACCACTTCTCCTTGCACTGCAGTTCTAATTATAATTTATATTCAGCTTTATTAAAGTACCAAGTAACATGCTGAAAGTAGCAATCTCTGTGATGCCCCCACTTGTAAAAATGTTTCTTATCTAAAAAAGACCTGCTGCCTGACAACTATCTACTTGTTTCATGGGGAAAACATGATCAAAGTAAAAATGAAAAGCAATCAAAAAACAAGCTGAAGATACATTGCTTAAAGGATTACTGCACAGGTTATGGACCACACATGAATGGCATTCTGTTTAGTTTACGGGTAAAGCCCTCAGAGATCACTGGAAGTCTCCAACAAGTTTAATGAGCTTCTTAAAATAATGTAATCCTGTCCTTTATTACAAATACTGTCATATGCATTTCAATACCCAAGGCTTATACATTATCTAGTTAAGTATTCTCTGCATGGCAACAACAGAAAGGCTTCAATATTGGCAATTCTTTAACAGTATGCTTATTAAAGCTTACTTGCATGTTATGATCTCAGTCAAGCTTACGTGATGGTCATTAAAGCATTGCTGCTTAAAACACAGAGCAACAGGCACTTTGAGTAATAAGCATAAATCAACAGTACAAAAATATGACAGAAACCAGACCATTCTGCAAAATCAAGAACAGATGAAAAGCCACTGTAGTACTTGTGTCTACCTTGGATGGGGGGATACCCTGCACATTTACACTGCATAACTGCTCCTTGCCTTGCTTGGACACATCCAGAGTCACTACATGGGGGAGTGGAGTGCAACAAGTATGTCACAATTTGAAATGTCTCTGGCCGACGGTGATGGCCCTGACACATTTATACCTCTCACCCTCCGAGCAAGAAATCTGGGCAAAGCCATACATAGAAGTGGGACAAAGGCCCAAAAATAAGGACAATTTTTAAATATTGCTCTTATAAACTTAGAAAGATAATAGAATAGTAGGTCTTGCATTAGTATGAATTTTCTGAAGGATATGAAATCTGAAACTCAAATGTCTGCCATTATTTTCTAACTGCAGTCTTTAATGATTTACCACTAATTTGCAAAAAAAAACACAATTTTATGAAAAATGGACCAAAAATGTGATGCAAAAATATAAAATAGCCACACAATACAGCTGGGAACCTGTCAAAGAAGGGACACTTTTTTAAATATTAGTACTGCTAACTTGAGCATCTGACAAAATAAAAGAATCTACATGCATTTCTGAAATAAAAGTAATATATAACTCTGATTATTACAGTTATTTCTTAATTGTAAACCCTCCATGTTTTCTTCCAAAATTGCTATTTTGCAGAGGGATTATTCGGGGAAGAGCAACAATTTGAGCCAAATTCGGGGACAGTTGAGAGGTTTGGCTATGCCTAATTCTATAAAGCAATTTATTTGCATGTACCTCTCAACCTGTTAATGCAATAAATCTGGACAAGGCCAAATATATTGGGGGAACATATAAACAGTACTAAAAATTGCTCTTGTATAAACTAAGACAGTTGATAGAATAACAGGTTTTACTTTAGCATGCATTTTTCTGAAGGTTATGAAGTCTGAAACTCAGTGTGTCATTATTTAGTGACTTAATTCCTAAATGATTTTCCAGAAAACCACAAATTTTATGAGGAACACACCAAAAATAAGAAGCAAAAATCTATTAATTCTGTGAAAATCTAGACAGTTAGGAGGTATAGTTCAGCTGGGGCTGTCTTTGAGTTTGCCACCCTTCCCCCTCACAAAATCATGGTCAAATGGAGCCCTTCCCCCTGCAGCCATTCCAATGATCCATTACTTGGCTATTTCACTCCATTTACCATAAACACTAATGTGCATACTGCTTTACTTCTATGATGATTTGGATTTCATTTGAAAGTTTTATTTTGCATTTTACAGCACAAACACTAAGATATCTGCTAAACAAAACAGTGCAGTCTCACAATGAAAACAGACTTACCATTAAAAACTTCTCTGCCCTTGAAACTCACATTCAGTGAAACAGCATTGAAACCCACATTCAAAGGAAATACATTTTGCCAGTGGCAGATAAAGATTAACTTTGGGCTGTTTTCAAATCATAGGCCCCTTGCACATGAAACATACATGTGCTCTTTGATACACCTTCCTGATTGTATTAAATTATATTCCTTGTACAATACAGTACAGTTGTCAGACAGCATTTTAAACTTATTGTTTTGAACATTTTTCCAGTAAACAATGAAACAAAATGCATGCACCAATGACAAAACTACCCAATTCGGAACATTTCCATCATAAAAGTCTACTCAACCTTCTACAGTCCACCAGTATCAGTAAATATGCACAATCTTTGAAGTAGTAAAAGTCATCTAAATAATTCCACATTAAAGAAATCTGTAACAATGAAGAGGTTGCTGCTAGCAAACAACTTTATATGTCATTGTTTATTCATCTACAAATAAAGTGCCTGCTGCCCTTGAGGAATAAATTGCCTATGCTGCATGCATTAAACAAAATGATAAGCTAGTAATATCGCAATAGGGACTGTATGGCAAACTGATAACAGGTTCATAGTTACTACTCTAGGTATCTTTGCCAAAAAGGACTGCAGCATCCACCCACTTTACAACACAGTACAGTATCAATAATGCATCTGTCTACTGTGGGAGTAGAACCCACAGCCTTCTGCATCAAAAGCAAGTATATTACCTGTTGTGCTATTAACAATGCAAGCAGGCTCAGAATAAGCAGCACTAAAGTTTTGTTCCCCTGCAGCTCTCAGTTCCTTGTAAAATCTACTCGACACGCAGTTGTATATCTGAACTTTGCAGCACAAGAAATCTGGAAAAAGCCGAAATTTATTGGGGGGGGGAGCAAAAGCCCAAAAACCAGGGACACATTTTAAACATTGCTTGTATAATGTTGGAAAGTTGCTAGAATAAAATGCTGTGTTACCACCATACATTTCACTGCCACGTCTTTAACCCAGGGGGCCCTGTGCAAAACAGTCAGAGAAACATACCACTATGCCAAATCAGCTGTTTTGTGAAAGAGAGGAAGACGAACTTAAATGGCTACCATTTAGTGAATGCAGTTCTCACCATAGCTGTCAACCTCTTGGCACAAAACACCTGAACAAAGCCAATAATGTGGGGAATACAGCCCCCAAACATATTCAGTGAATTCAGTTCTCACTATAGCTCTCAACCTCTTAGCAAAAAACATGTGGACAAAGCCAGTAATGGGGGGGAATACAGCCCCCAAACATTCAATGAATTCAGTTCGCACCATAGATAACTCTCAACCTTAGCACAAAATACCTGGACAAAGCCAATAATGAGGGAATACAGTCCCAAAAATAGGGACAAATTTCAAATATCCATGTTATAAACTTAGACAACTGCTAGAACAGTTTTGTGTTACCATGTACTTTCTGAAGAATACGAAGTCTGAAATTCAAATGCCTGTTATTTTTAAACATTTAACCAGGAAACTAGTCTGACACTAGAACAGTTTTGTGCTACCATGTACTTTCTGAAGAATATGAAGTCTGAAATTCAAATGCCTGTTATTTTTAAACATTTAACCAGGAAACTAGTCTGACTTGGAACAAAAGGCAATTTTCAGCAGAGCAGGGAGAAATGCCATACACATCTTTGTAAGATGGGAAGACATGCAGACACCACACAGAAGGCACCCCAGCCAAGAATCAAACCAGAAAACCTGTAGCTGTTAGGCAGCAATGCTACCAGTGCACCACTGCACTACAGACTTTGCAAGGAAAAATGTAGATACAGAAACCACAGATTTTATGACGAACAGAACCAATATGAGGCAAAAATCTGCAATCTTTTTTAGAAATGATGGTGGATAGGGAATTCAGGTCCTTGCCACCTGCATTCAAGGTACAGGGTTCAAGCCTGGGTATCTCTATGTGTGTGTGGCCAAATGAATGGCAGCACCTGCACCAAGGAGATGCATGGGCTGCCAAAGGTGCTTACCACAGGAGAGTGCAGATTTGCAGTGGTGCTAATTACCAATAATTCAGTGGTATGCAAATTAACCAATAATGAGGTCTTTCCTCATTGTGGCTTATATATCTCTGAATTGCATTTTCCACAATCATGGAAACAGATCCTTCTGTATGCAACTCTTATTACCCATGCTGGAGTTCTTTCTTTGATACATTAATCTATCCATAATCTATTCAACCATAAAGGAAAACTCCATTATCCTTAAGAATTCTTGATATATTTATTTAATACTAACTTCATCTCTGTCCAGAATTTACAATTTGAAGGCTTGGAGTTCATTCATGTCTTTCTTGCATGTTTCAGTGGTTAGTAAATTAAATACTTGAAGTAAAGGAGATTTATTACTTTTCCTCTTTCTTGTGATTATTTTCCTGACACAAGACAGTAAAGTGTATAAGAATTTGTATTGATGTTTCTGAATGTAATTAGGTTTAAGTAACATTTATCAATTCACAAATCCCACATCCAATGTCTGATTTTAGACCTGAAATATCTAATTTATCATATCCCCAACATTTGTGATCATGTGAATTGTAAATTTTACTTATCTTACATGGGTTATAGAATGCTCTACAAATATATTTCCCGAGAAATGTTTTCCACTATAAAGATGACAAACCAGCAGATTTCAAAATTACATTTTTGATATCCTCACCTAACTCATTAGACCTTTGTTTCACATATTGTCAGTAATGTTCCCATATTTTAGTATTAACAGATTAAGATAATTTTGTACAATTTTGCTAGCCTTTTGGTAGAATAAATCTCTTTACCTAAAACTATACCAGATACACATATTCAAAAGAAGGAAAAGATAATTAAGATAATTAAGATAACTTTATCACTAATAGGCATCCCTTGTACTTGTTTATGCAGGTGTGACCTGATATTGTCAGTCAACATCCAATCATTAGAATTCAAAGCAAATGTATTAATTGTTGTATCTAAGGAATTCATTTTATGAACTTTCAAACAGTCCACCAAAATATTACACACTTTGACCCAAAGAAAATCACTGGTTAAAATAATTCCCTCAGCTACTGGCTTCTGTTGAGATTCTTCTAACCCCCACACCAATATATATAGCTATAGATATAGACATGTGGCTGGCCTCCAACTACGGGAACAGTAATAGCCTTCTAGTGAAGTTAGCAGACCTCTGGTACATGCTGCTTACAAAAAAAAAATAATATAAATAAAATGCTGTGAATTACCTCAAATAGTCAGAGTAAACAGAACAAGTATTTCTAGCCCTACACATTGTGCCTTAGTAATTGTTTTTGGTGGAAAACCATCTGAGGAAGAGCAACTCCATTCCTTAAAAAGTAAAAAACAAGGAAGAAGAGTGAAAAATTTGCAAAGAAACCCAGACAAGCTGATTTCAGAAAAGCATTCAAGGTTGGTTTTCTGACTCTGGTAATGAGGTACCAGAACAACTAGAGGGCATCCCCAAAACCAACCTCGAATGCTATTCTAAAATCAGCTTGTCTGTGTTTCTTTTGCAAAGTTTTCACTCTTCTTCCTTGTTTTTTACTTTTTAGGGTGACTGAATAAAAAGCATTCTTTATTTAAAAATGTTTATATTTTTTTATTTTTTACTTTTGTCATTAACAATAATATTGTCACTCTATCATTACATTACAGACCCCCAGTCAACTAAAATGCATATTGTTAGTCATATCATTTCAAACACATTTTCCTGTCTTTTTACACTTTCTGCTTCCCTTGTACATGTCGTTCCCATTCATTAAGTGTGTGCATGTGTACACGTCTGTATATCTGTATGTTATTCTGAATGGATCGCCACTGTCTGTGTGCATGTCTGTATATCTGTATGTTATTCTGAATGGATCGTGAGTGTGCGTGTGTGTGTGTGTGTGTGTGTGTGTGTGTGTGTGTGTGTGTCCGTATGTCTGAACACCTGTATGTTTTTCTGAATGTATCATGAGTGTGTGTGCATGTGTGCGTGCATGTGTGTGTGTGTGTGTGTGTGTGTGTGTGTGTGTGTGTGTGTGTGTGTGTGTGTGTGTCTGCGAGTGTGCTCTGTCCCTCTATGGTTCATTAATGAGACAGAACCACAGAGGGACAGAGCCACAAACCCAATTTAAATAAGCATTCTAAAAAAAAAAAATCATACTTTCTTTGCAAGCAACTCAGCTATGCGGCTGCAAACACTTGATTTTTGTTTCACTTTCTTCAGCTGCATGCATAATGAACATCAAAAGCTAGATAATTTAATCCTCTCCTGTTATGCACATATCCAGTGTTTTTAGTCTAAATATAAACTCTCTGTTTTAATAAAGTTCTCTCTACTGCATTATCGCAATCACAGAATGTTGATTTTGCAATCTTTTTTTACTTTTCAAATGGAACAAACTCTGAATAACATTAACAGGCAACTGATGGTAGTTTGGAGACACTTTTTCTTTTTGAATTTTTTTGTTCACAAGTTATCATTTACAAATGCAGCAAGTCCTAGAATCTGAAGTTGCTCTGTTAATAAATAATAACTTGTAAGAAAAAAATACATGGAAGCAGAAATGTAGTTTGTATGGAGATAAAACAACCCACAGAAAAACCTGGTGTTCTGCCAGTAATAAAAAAAAAAGCTACAGCTTTGGAACAATTTTCTGTCTGCAACCACTGTAGCCAAATGGCTACAGATCACATCTTTCTTTGTACTAACAAGAAGACCAAGAGAAAGCATACAGTGAAGTAAACCAGCACCGCAGAAGCTTGAGTGGGAACAAAACTTTGACGTTATGTTTCATGGTGGAATGAATATAATCCTGGGACATGCTACTTTGAAGGAAGTGGGGAGGAGTGGTGATGATGTTATACAGTGGGTGGGGATAAAAATGCTAGCTGAATGAAGAGCTCGGTCCAAATATTATACACCGGGATTTTCCCTTTAAGGATTGCGAGTCTGTGTGTGTGTGTGTGTGTGTGTGTGTGTGTGTGTGTGTGTGTGTGTGTGTGTGTGTGTGAGTGTGTGCGCACACGCACACGTTTGTGTGTGCATGCACGAGTGCATATCTGTATATCTGTATGTTATTCTGAATGAATTGCTAGTGTGTGTGTACATATGTGTGTGTGTGTGTGTGTGTGTGTGTGTCTGTGTGTGTGTGTGTGTGTGTGTGTGTGTGTGTGTGTGTGTGTGTGTGTGTGTGTGTGTGTGTGTGTGTGTAAGTGTGTGTGTGTCTTTGTGTGTCTGTGTGTAGCTCTGTCCCTCTGTGGTTTATTACCGAGACAAAGCTTGGCATTTTTTCCACCATTTTGCGAGAGCATGGACAGAACTACAGAGGGACAGAGCCACAAACCCAATTAAATAAAAAGTATTCTAAAAAATAAATAATACTTTTTACTGTGTTCATAAACCAAGTAGAGGCAGCTTTATGTTTTTAATTAGTTTAACAGTCTTCCAATACAAAATTGTACTTTTGTTAAATATCCCCCAGTTTAGTCCTCACATCAAATATGCACACAATCTTACTATTACTTAAATCCATGTCTTCTCCCTGAATCCCCCACCATGGTTCAGCCTGTTCTGTTGCCCTACCCTGCCCCCAATCCCACCTAAAATGCCTATCTCTACTTTTACACTCTCCTATCCACACCTACCATCCATACCCGCCCAATAAAATTACATAATTTTACACCAATAGCATCTACTTCCTCAACTAACCCCTCCCCTTAATCAACATTCTTTTCATCCAGCAATAACTTAACCTTAAGCTAACCTAGTATCTCTTTCTTCCCTACTGTAATTTACTAATCCTAAACATTCTTCTATTATTTCTCCTGTCTGTGCTTACACACTTATCCTCACCACAGTACCTACCTGAAAGAACTCAGTTACCCTCCCCTACCACAATTAACTATCAAGCTACTTTTAAAAATTGTAATATTTCCATAACCTCCCACCTTTTTACCTCTTCTTATATCCACCTGTTCAAAAACAAGCATATTTACCTCAGTCACTACTCCTTTTTAATATATTCTTCAGCAATAGCTGTAATAAACTGTTAGAGGTCCATGCCTGGATATCCAACACTTACCTGATATAATCATACTGACAGAAACATGGCTAAAGCAACAAAGTCATGATTAAGAAGTGGTTCCCCCAGGCTAAAGCATTCCTAGATTAGATAGAAAAAAGAAAAATACAAGTGGGTTTGCCATCACATATAAACAAACTCTCAAGCTCTCACTTCTTTCAACTACCCCAAAATACAGGAACAGCTGAAATACTGATGGCTAGTCTGAAAAAAAAAAAAAACAGTCATGAAAGCACCACAACTGTAGGAGCATATATCCCCGTTGAACTAATTGTAAGGGACTATCCATCCTCTCCAAAAACACACTGCATCATTCAGTCTTGCAATAAAACTAACTTAATAAAGATGCCTTAGCCAGTACCTTAAAATCAATCAATTATCAGTTAACATCTGCTAAAATAGCTTCCACTGGATGAAGCTGTATCCTTCTTCAATAACATTTTCCTAAATATGCTCAACAGTCATGCTCCTGTTATAAATAAAACAGCTAAATTCAACCCAGCTCCTTGGTTAACAAAACATATAAAGCTACTAATGACAAACAGAAACAATGCCTGGAGTCATTGAAAACAAATCAAAAATGAATTCAGTCTCCAGGTTTACAGATAGCTTCGAAATCAGGCCGAAAATAAGATGAAATTGGATGAATGATCTCACTGCATCAGTCAACAAAATACAGATCATACTAACTCTAAAATATTCTGATCATCAATAAACAAACTCATCCACCCTGGGCATACAACCCACCCAACTCCCACAACCATCTTCATCAAAAGTATAGCTGGCCAATTCAACACTTTCTTCATTCATACAATTGCTTCACTCTTTAAAGACCAACAACATCCTCTCTACCTATACAAGAGTCTGTACAACAATGAATTATAATATCTCTTAAGTCTATACAAACCTCCTTCATCAAACAACTTCCCCTCAAACTTAAATCTTTTATTCTTGCCCCTGATAACCTTCGTCTGAATATATTAAACTAGCAGCAGATGGAACAGACTCCCCAGCAAGCATTCTAATCAACTGCCCCATCAAAGAGATGTTCCTCGGCTTTGGAAGAAATTCCATGTTTTGCCACTGGACAAAAGTCGGCATTCTGCAGACTTCACCAACTATCAGCCCATTGCTATCCTTTCCCTCTAGCCAAAATCCTAGAAAAAATGCATCCATCACCAGCTACTAAAATCTATACTGAAAAATAATCTACTCTTGCCTAGTCAATGGACTTCTGTCCATATCACAGTACCAACACTGCACTCCTCAATTTCTGTACTCACATTAACCAGCACAATAACACCAGCAAATTAGTGTCAGCAATATTATTTGACATATTCAAAGCATCATGTCCCATCCTAAACTTTTTAACAGACTCTTCTCACTTGGACTAGACACTTCATCCTTGTCATGTTTTTCCAGTTACTTATCTGACAGACATCAGGTAGTCAAATGGACCACTAAAATGTCCTCCTTCCTTCCTTCCTATATCAGTAGGGGTCCCAGAAGGCTCCATCCTAGGTCCACTTTTATTTAATGTTTTTATTAATTACCTACACAAATAAACCAAAAACACCTCTATTGTACAGCATGCAGATGATTCCACACTCATCTGTTCAGCTAAAACTATCAATAAATTACCGCAACTAACACAGGAATCCCTCCTCTCTGTAGAGACTTGGCTCTGTAACTTCCAGCTGCTATTGTACCCCTCCCAAAAACAAACTTCTCCTCTTTACTCCTAAAACATTCCCAGAGAATAAACACAACTTTACCACAACCTATTCCAATAACACTATAAATGAAACTGTGTCACACTCCAAGCTGTTAGGAGTAGTAACTGATGAAAATATGAAATCTGATCTTCATATAAAAGAAACAGTAAACAAAAAACACTTCAAAAACATGGTCTCCTCTACAGAATTAATCCATTTTAACTGAAAAAGCAAATATATATATAGCCACAGCATACTACTTCCAACCATACTGTATGGGGCCCCCAAACTTATCAATCTACACCCCCCCCCCCAACTGTACCTACTAGAATAGTGCAATAACAAAATTCCCAGTTAACCTATCATACAGGTCACACTATTGATAGCCCTAAAAAAGCTCCTCTGGTTAGAACTGTTCACTGCTTGTCTTACTCTCAATTGAATATGTCACATACTCTCATCCATTACCGTGAAAAAATGACAAGCTTAGCCGATATTCTTACAGAACCCTACAATCAAGTAATAAAGAATTGCTAAATGTGCCCAAATCAACTAACTCAGCAGTTATTACACCATGCCATGTCTGAAAAATGTGGAATGTCATTCCATTCCCCATAAGAGCAAACTCTTCACACATATCATAGATTCATAGATTGTTACTAGGCTAACAACTTGGGGGGGGGGGTGGCTTTTCTTAGCCTAGCCAAGTTTTCCAGAAAGAATAATGAGATCCTGTATCCAAAATGGGCACTGAGGGCCAGATATTTATAAGCTACCTTTGTCCATAAGGGACATGGGTGCCAGGCTTGGTGTAAAATTTCTATTCTTCATCCAGTGGTTTAGGTTTCCCTTAAACTGGGTAAGAGACAAACTCAGCTTCACATGGATGGGAAGCCTGTTCCATAGGAGGGGCAGTCTCTGGGACACATATCTGTCTCTGCAGTGTGTTCTGCTTGAGTCACAGATAAAAGTCATGTCCCTAGACCATGTATTTCTGATACTGTTTGACTATTGAATATGCAGGAAATTCACAAGTGTGGTGTTTGTGTATGCTTTGTAAGCCAGGCCTAGATCACCCCTCAGCAATCTAAAGGAGACTGAGGAGACAGAAAAGGCTTTAAGGTGCACTGCATAAGGCAGGTTTGTTACACCATGTGTTCTTTTTGTAAAGAAAGTGCCAAACTGCATCTCTTGGGTAACTGGACTTGCTCTTGCTCCATCCCTGGCTAAAATATCATTCCTTCTCACGTAATCCAATATCAACTCATCCAGCTTTTCTTTTCTTTTAACCCCAGATTATATTCTTGTTTTCTCTCTCTCATTACTACTGTATCTCCTCTGGCTGTTTTATAACCATACCCCTCCTATCTTGATCTGCTTGTGATCGATGATCTATCTCAGTTTGCAATGTAAGATGTACTCATATTGTTATTGTTGAAATTTCCTGAATGTATATTACTCACATGCATTTAAAAATTGTTGAATTTCTGCAACTGTTTGAAAATTTTATTGTAAAAATTGTATTTATTATTGGATAAATTCATATGACGCTTTTCTCCCCAGGCCTTTGATAAAAAGTAGCTCTGGTCAGTTGGCTCATCCTGGTAAATGCATCTAAATAAAATACATACATACATACATAAATAAATAAATAAATATTTATAAATATCTTGGCAAATTTATGCAAATGTTATTCCACCCACAGTTATAGCTATTGCACAGCTTCTACAATCTCAGCCTCCCTCTTTAGTTTCTATGTAACAAGTTCTGTCAGTCCTCTCAAAAACTAAGAACACCGCATGCTTGTTGTCAAACTTTTTTTAAGGCTATTGCTGATTTATGATTTAAATATTTTAATTAGTCATCATTTCATTTTTTAATTAGTTATCATTTCATTTTTTTGGTCTGGTGAATTTTGGTCCTATCTCTTTTTTTGCAGTTCTACTATGGCTTTCAATAATTCATTTTGAATATTATTAATTTCTTCCTCCCATTCTAATCTCTTTTGTACCATATTTTAATATCCCCAAATCAATGCATTTTCATAACCCCATAAAAGAACATTATCAATAGGTTCATCACTGTTAGAACTAATTTCTTTCCCAGTTTACTTACTGAGAAATTCTTTAAATTCTTTCAGCGTTGTCATATACATTGGAGTTCTTATAAAAGTAGATAACTTTTTAAAGTTAATGCATATATATGCTACTACATCATTATGGTCTGATTTTGTGCAATGTAGTACTTCTACTTTCTCTGTCTTATTTATTAAATCTCTAGAAATACTCTGTCCGTTCATGCTTGTGTGCCAAATACATAAGAAAAGTGCATAGAATATAATGCCTGGTTCACCCAATCACATTAAATATTTTAAATCTAAAATTTCAGACTATTGTTTTGGTGCCTTTGCAGAGGCAAAAATTCTTGGTTCTCATCTGAGCGCATGTGTCCTCTTGTACTAAAATACAGTTAACATTGGCACTGATTATGGACCTGACTCCATAAGACAACTTACATTCAGAGCAGGTCTTTTGAAATCTGACTCATAGTCTGCTGTCCTTCTACAGCATTTTCATATTTTTCGTTTGCCATTATGTACTATATTTTCTTTTGCTCCATATTCAATTTCTCTGTTTTTTTTATAATCTCTTTTGTATGTTTCTTTAAAATCCAGTCAGCATTCCTCCCATGTTTCATACATGATCTTTCCATAACTGTCATATTACGTATTTAATGTCTTCCATATCACTCTGCACCTGACAACATTTTAATCCTTTTTTCCATTACAATTCTTTCCTGTCTCACACCTATACTGGTCCAAATTCTATATCATGTGAAAAAAAATCTTTATCCTCATTCTGCCTCTTTTAATATATCTGAAAATAAAACATAATTAATTTAATTTCTTAGGCACTCCTTATATATAAATTCCCTGATTCTTATCTTCAGCTTCACTACTGCATCATTTCTCTAAACACTTTTATCATGCTGTCCTCTTTTTCCTTTCAATTTTCTTAAGTTATAGTTCCTATCACCTAGTAATAAAGTTGTCATATCTGTAGTGACACTTTTTTTTTTTCAAATAATAACTCCTTCTCTTGGTCTCCATTTGTATTTGCCTATATAGTTACAAGTTTAAGTGGGTCGACTTTCTCTTCTAAAATCAATTACAGTACCCCTGTCTGGATTTTGTTTTATTTTTTATTATTTTATTTTTAAATCATTTTTAATAGCACAGATATTCACAGTTTTGTTCTTGTTTCCTAAATTTGTGTACTGTTTTGGCTTATAAGTCTTTTTTTGCAGTTAGGCACAAGTGGAATGATTGGGTTTTAAAAAAAAAAATTAAGGAAATAAATTAAGGAAATATTTCCCACTGATAGTGGTGTATTACCTTTGGAGCTAAATATTTCTTGCTTTACCACTAGGAAAAAGCAGAACAAAAACCTGTACACAGTTTGAAGAGTTATGGTTTAATCTGTAGCATAATAACTGGAGTTCAGGCCTATATAAAGATAGTGCCTATAACTGGAGTTCAGGCCTATATAAAGATAGTGCCTATGACTGGAGTTCAGGCCTATATAAAGATAGTGCCTATGACTGGAGTTCAGGCCTATATAAAGATAGTGCCTATGACTGGAGTTCAGGCCTATATAAAGATAGTGCCTATTATTCAAGTTAAGTTTGATTTGTTATTTTCTTTATTATGGTAGATCAAAAGTGGAAAATTAGCGAATGGGTTGTCAAAGGTCTTTATGTGGACTGAAACTCTTTAAGAAAGAGTAATTCTTTATTTTCTAGAAGGTCAACAAACTTTTAACTTAGACAAGAAATAATTCCTGATATATAAGGATATCTCTGCTCAAGTCAAATAATCATGGCAAAATGATACACCTAAAATCTCTGAGGTGGGTTCTTTGCATGCATTTGTGATAAATACATGGTATTCTATTATAGCTGGAGGTAAACATCATCGTATTTCCTCCATTCATTATGTTGTTAGGGATACCATCTATCAGCTACCTCTTACATATAGACAACAGGTTGAAGATTATAACAACTATCAGCTTTCGACCTGTCAAAGATCTTTGATTCTCCAGTCACCACTTCCACTCATATCATCTGTTGCATCCCCCATGATGTATTTATTTGCAAGGAGAATTGCACTTTTTTCCCCATTATATACCCTGTAAGTCAGCAGAAATGCTGTGTTGTTACCCAGATCAGCACTGATGTTCCCCTTCCATGATATTGGGGGACTGGCATGATACATTTCCCTCTACTGTCTTCTTGTCCTAAATTAGAACCCTTGTGTTTGAAATTGAAAGGCTGTTCAAAATGACTTGGAATAGAGATTTTTCTCTTTACATTTCTGTCAAATTATCCAGAGTCCCTCTTTCAGAGGAAATTACAGTCTCTCTGGCTAATTTATTTTTGGAGTATCCTAGGAAGTGTATTGCTAAAGCATGAAAATATGTTTACCACCTAGTCTTCTAGGCTGGATGGTCTTGCTTTTAGGATTGTACTGTGAGAAAACGTCTACTCATAATGCAAGTAATCCCAGTTCTGCTATTATCAAAGCATGGATGCAACTGACCCTTTACAGAAATACATGTGCTATGAGGTATGATAGAAGATGAAGCAACATGTGCATTTTCTAGAGACGTTTCACTGCTTAAGAGTATCATAAACATTGTGTTTGTTTCCTCCTCTGGGGATGATATATATGGCTTGCTGCATTATTCAGTGATGTGGTTTATGATACCTAACTGTGGATCCTTTTCCTTTCCATGTTTCTTAATTTCTTTTCCTCATCTTCCTCTATTTTTCCTAAATAAAATTGGAACAAAAATTATACAGAGCACTAAAGGGAGGCCAATGAATGTCTTAGTATTATCCATGCATAGTGCTTGCTCTCTTCTGTGAGTTATTGGGGAACCAAATATGATCTTTCACATGTTTTTGTCGGCACGTCCATTATCTGATCTATTTTCCTGCAGCTAGATAACTAAATGACTTCCAATTTATCCCCTGTTGGGTGCTGGAAGGTCCTATAGTTAAAATATTTAAGGAAAAAGGTACCTTCACATCTAAGAGTACAGCCAACCTTGGCTGCACCATGTCAGAAGTGTGACACCTAATAATGTGAGAGCTGTCACTTTAAAAAAAAAATGGTCATTCAAACTGAATAACAATGAACTCTGAAAATCTCTGTTAAACTTTCAAGTATTTTTGTAGGAGGTGCTGTGCTCCCCTGCACCCTGATGTGGGAGAGATCATGTCCCCCCACATCCCTGCTACTTAATTATCTTAACTTTGACATAAATATAGCTTAGAATAAGGGGAATTGTCTATGATGTCATAATCTCAGAGTTACTATATATAGTCCCCATTTGTATTTGCAGTAACACAGTTTGAGGCTCTCAATTACATTCTTCGAACATTCAATCGACACATGATGTATGCATTTCACAAGATGACATATGTGGCAAGTATAAGTTGAAGATAGTCCTCAATAGCTCACAGCCTACTTGGAAGTGATCAGTGATCTACTGGTCAATTAGGTTGTGGTGCTTAGGTCATGAATGCCATTAACAACACTATCACATACCTCATTTGGATAGTGTTAAGTCCCTGCAATGTGTACAGCATATAAGATTGATTTAGGAGCCAGCACTCTGTCTATGAATGTTAATGTATTCTGTATCCTGCATCAATTTATATTTTGTAATTTTATCTGAGTAATGTGCATCCAGAATGGCTCTAAATTGCTTCACCTGTTTCTTCACTCCTTTGCATTCATAAAAATCCTCTGTGTATTAATGTCTGTGTACTACTACATAAGAAAGCTGTGTGTGTACTAATGTCTGTGTACTACTACATGAGAAAGCTGTGTGTTTACTAATGTCTGTGCACTATTGCATAAGAAAGCTGTGTGCATACTGCCTGTGTACTACTACATGAGAAAGTTGTGCGTTTACTAATGTCTGTGTACTATTGCATAAGAAAGCTGTATGCCTATTGTCTGTGTACTACCACATGAGAAATCTGTGGGGGCACAAATGTCTGTGTACTACTACATAAGAAACTTGTGTGCGCACTAATGTCTGCGTACTACTACATAGGAAAGCTGTGTGTGTACTAATGTCTGTGTGCCACTACATGAGAAAGGTGTGTGCTTACTAATGTTTGTGTACTACTACATAAGAAACCTGTGCACGCACTGTGTACTACTACATAAGAAAGCTGTGTGCATACTAATGTCTTTGTACTACTACATAAGAAAATTGTGTGTGTACTAATGTCTGTGTACTACTAATATGTTAGTCTGTACTAGTGTCTCTATGATTATGTTGTACTGTTATCTCTGTGTTATTGTACTGGAAGTATGAATGTCTAAGTGACACTACATCGAATGGGATTCACATTAGATTCCACTAACACAAAAAATTAGCTTCAAATAAAGAATACAACCATTAGGAAAGGACATGCAACTAAAAAAAGAAAAAAAATCCCTATATGGCATCTATAGCATTTCACTGCAAAATAACTAAATCTAAAATATAGTTTCAAATAAACTCAACTCATTAAGATAAAATAAAAAGTCTGCAAACTAAAATAAGAATATATATATATATATATATATATATATATATATACGGGCCTATATCATTTCATTGAAAACTTATTTCATTGAAGCTTAATTCATTGACACATATTCACTAAAAGCTCACTTCACTGAAAACCCAATTCGCTGAAAGCTCACTTCACTGAAAACCCATTTCACTGAAACTCATTTTGTTGAAAGGTATATATGGCCTTTTCCCCACTGTTGTGCAATCCTGAAGTTAGTATATAAAATAAGGGAGGGGGGGCGTAGCCCCCCACACATTGTAAATATTTTAAAGCATATAGATGGATACTTACAAGTGTAATGAAAGAATTCTTCCAGAACACAACATATAACCAATTTATGTCTGGGGCTTCGCCCCCCTCACCCCCCGAATGTGGGGGGCTGTGTCCCCTACAGCCCCCTCTAATTTTTTATACTAACTCCAGGATCGCACAAAAGTGGGGAATAGACCATATATACCTTTCAACTAAATGAGTTTCAGTGAAATGGGTTTTCAGTGAAGTGAGCTTTCAGTGAGTTGGGTTTTCAGTGAAGTGAGCTTTCAGTGAATATGTGTCAGTGAATTAAGCTTCAATGAAATGAGTTTTCAATGAAATGATATAGACCGTATATATACAGATAGATAGATATGTGTGTATGTCTAATATCAAAAAGCCCAGCCCCACCAAAACATTGCACAAAACCACAAACCTAATATACTTTGAAGGTCAGAATTTGACATTAGCACTTAATTTTCCAAACAAAGCAGACTCAAGTACTCAGCAAAGAAGTGCCAAACAAAGCTGAATGCAGTATTCAGCAAAGAAACTACAAATAACATTGGCTTCCAGTATTGAGCAAAGAAACTTCATTACAATTAAATTCCAATTCCTTATGACTGAGTTCAGCTGGACTGTATGATCCCATCTTTTTTTTTTAACCACCTGTTTTTTTTTAACCACTTACCCCAAAAACTATACTCATCTTAATGACATATTTCTTTTTATACATCTTGAAATAGTTATGCTATACTCCTTATTATTGACACTGTATAACATTGTATTGCTACTTAATGCCTTGTAATAATCCTGTAACATTGCTGTTTAATGCTAATTTATAATGAAAATTGTATAATATGTTGGAGCTTTTCTCCCCGGACCTCCGCTGAAAAAGGGCTCTTCAGCTCAGTCGGACAATCCCGGTCAACAAATATAAAATAAATAAATAAATAATGAATAAATCTTGTGTGCTAAATTTAGCAAGGCTTAGTGCCGCAATGTGCTTACATTTATGTAGCACATTGTGAGTATTGCTTGTGTGCCACACTGTATTGATGTTTGTGTGTCACTTTATGAAAGGTACTACAGTTTGTGGGCCCCATTATGTTATTGTTTGTGTGGCACTTGTGCACTATTGTTAGTCTGCCACAGTATATTAATACTTGGATGGTATTTTGTGAGATGCACTACTGTGTACTATACTGTATTAACATTTAGGTGGCACCCTGTGAGATCTACAACTACTTTTTTTTTACACTGTATTAATGTCTGTATTGCACTTCGTGAGATTTACTACGGTGTGCCATGCTGTATTAATGTTTGGGTGGTACTTTGTGAAATGTACTAATATTTATGTGCCACACTTTAATAATGTTTGTGTGGCACTGTATCAGGTACACTAATATGTATGCATCTCTGCTATGGGTGTATTAATGTCTGAATCTTTGTGACAGACTGCATTAATGTATTTTATGTTACAGTGTGAAAAGATGCACTAATGTTTCTGTGACAGTTTTTTAGATACAGTAATATTTTTATTTGTACATATCAAATTAATTAAGGTATGTGTCTCTGTAACAGACTGCACTAATATTTGTGTAGCACTGAGTGAAGCTACATAAATGTCTATGTGGCATTGTGTTAGTTATACTAATATTTACATGTTTTTGTGCTGTTTGTACTAAATTTCAGTGTGGTACAGTACTGACTATACAAACATTTGATACTATATTAGATGTGCTGGTGTCTTTGCAGCTCTGTGTCAGTGTACACTTAGGTGTGTATGGCACTCCACTGAATGTACAGTGTCTATGGGATGTTGCAAGTGGGATTCACAGACAAGTGTGCATTGTATAGAGACAAAGCACAGACAACTGCAGGGAAAATGCTAATAGAAATCCAGAAAGAAAATCAAGCTACTGATGCAAAAGTGGTATGTTACTGCACACCTAGAAGACAGTAGGTGAACAGTACATATGCAAATGACCTACAGACAATGAACAACAATACTGCTGCAATTCTTAGACAGCTATGAGTGGCATTAGGGCTATCTAAGAAACTGTGTTACACTGCAACTACCACAGGAACACTAGGCAGAAAGAATGCAATGTGGCTTCTGATGGATCCCTGTAGTTTTACACTGTAATTATGGGGCATCCCTGCAATATTCTCACTAGCTGATATACACACATTAATATACTCTTCTTTTGTGTTTTAGACATTTTGTGTTTCAAGATTTTGGCTTTCTGAACAAATATAATAGAACCATATATGTGTGTGTGTGTGTGTGTGTGTGTGTGTGTGTGTGTGTGTGTGTGTGTATATATATATATATATATATATATATATATATATATATATATATATATGTTTGCATACACACATATAAACATGTGCATTTAATATGATACACAAAGAACACATCAGTTTGTTGTGGTGTCACCTGTAAAGAGCTACAGCTGTTGTAGCACAGCAGCTACACAGATGCACCAACATGCAACACTAATAAGCTTCTGTAGCATTGTATGTGACACAAATAAGCACTATGAGGCAGCAATGAGCAGTGACCACAAAGCAGTTCAGAAACATTCTAAATTACATTCCACACTCCTGCAATTGTCAGCAGTGTCTGCTTTTATATTGCATAGTGTAAATGTGTATCCATATGGGCATTGTAGGCTGCATATTATAAAGCCACCCCCTCAACATGATGCACTAGATCCCTGTGAATTACATTGTGATGCTGTGTGCTAGGCACAAGGGTGAGAAACTGAGTAATAAAAAGCTTGGTCAGTGGGATTTTTGCACTATATTTGAGCTTTTTGTGCTGTTGTTTGTATGCTCTGTCCTTTGCACTGGAATGTCTGCCATATTTCTAACTATGCATATTTAGATTGCCCAGTTCTGCTATATTTTTCATCTTATGTGCATTAATCCTTGTTTGCTGAATGTTGCTTGCACTACCGTATTGCAGAGTGCACCTTGCCAAAATGCTGCATTCTATCCTACCCTTGCAGGTATATAGTGCAGTGAATGTACAAGGTTCATAGGTTTATACATACTTATCAGGCTATTGATCCATGAAGATGTTTAGAAGCCTAGTCTAGCATTCCCATGAAGTTTTTAACCCTTGTAATTTAAGTACAACTATCCCGGAGCTGAGCAGGGCATTTACATGTTACCCCTATCCATAAGGGGCAAAGGTGCTAAACCAGGTATGAATTTGTGGTTTCCCTTCCATTCATCTAGATTACATTTAAATAGAGTAAGGGAAGTTCTTTGATTTATGTGGAGAGGAAGATGATTCCAAATAAGTGGTATTCTCTGTGATACATATCTATCCCTCCGACATGTCCTATTTATGTTGCAGAAGAGATTAAAGTCTCTTGAGTGGGTGTTTATGCCACCACTGGATGTATAGGTTTGCAGTAGATCTGAGAAGATAGGTTCTGCTGAAGCTATATACATGAGGCAAAGATTGTTCCGAAGTAGCCTGTATGATACCGAGAAGAGGGACAAAGCTTTGAGATTGTCAGTGTAGATTTTAAGCCTTTGATTTGTTGGTGAAAAAAAGTTGTACCCATTCAAGTTGTGTTAAATGTTTGGACAGGTAGATACTAAAAGGGGTGTTATATCAGTGATTGGCCTAATAACTGCTAAACACAGTAGCATGATCATATCCTTAGACCTAGACTAAATTCCCTTAATAATAAGCTATGCAATGAAAAAGGACTTTCTTACAATAGTGGGCATATGGTGATTAAAGGACAGCTTGTTGTCCACATAGATTCCGAGGTCCATAACTACCAAATCAATTTTTATGGGTGTGTTGTTGATATGGTAGCTACAGGGGATATCATGCTTGCCAAATGAACCACATAGTTCCATGTGACTGTGAACCTATAGCACTTATTTTTCTGTGTATCAAATAGAATAAAATGCGACCATTGGATTCTTCCTAGAGTTTCATGTCAGCATGTATTTTAAAATAAATCACCATTGCAGCATGAAGGGTTAGACAGACTATGTCACATATTTGTATTCAGAACAGCATAGATTTTCCTAGATCTTTAGATAAAACTCAGACTAATCTAAAGATGTAGTGGTTTATCTAGTTTTTGTGAAAAGTGCACGGGGGGGGGGGGGGCATGGTCAGCAGCCAAACAAGGAAGAGTGAAGTCTCTGTGCTCTCTAAGGACCAGTGAATAACTGTGATGTAGTGCATGTTATTTGGAGTCATGAATCAGCCTAATATAATGGAAGGTGGTGCATCTGTGGAGACTAACCCCTTGATCTCTTGTTTGTATCATGAAATGATAGAAAAAAATGATGAAAATCACAATGGTCAAAACACAAGGCTTGTAGAGGTGGATGAGCAGACAGCAGCAGATATTGTCATCACTGGAATATAAAGTCGGTCATCTACAGGAAAAAAAAAATAAAAAAGCAGGATGATAAGATGCAATCCAAGGCTTCTCACATACTGAAACTACAATCTCAGGTGTGTAAGTTCTGTGAAAAAAATCAATGATATGGAAAATAACAGAGGAGAGGAAATGCAAGAATAACTGGAATTCCAGAAAGTATGTCAGATGCTGAAATGAGTTCTTATTTGCATGGGGAAATACTGCCTGTGACTAATGCACCCCTTGATATGGACTGCGAAATAGAAAGAATACACAGAGTGGTGAAGAAGGTTAAACTACCATCATCGAACAGTTAACCACATCAAGTCATTTGTAAACATATTTGCCTAAAGAATGGCTTCAGAGCAAAGCCTTCCTCTTATATGGTACAAAAGTGGAAGGGAATACTATTAGATTGTTTCAGAGCTGTTCTGGAGCTTTATGAGCAACATATATTAATGTGATTAAATGGTTTCTTGGGTTGTTTACCTAGCAGCTCTTGTTTTGATAATGGGCATTCAGAGAAAGAAGATGAATTCTCCAAAAGAGGCATGGGAATTTGTGAAGGCCATGAAGCCTGCTGAGAAATGTAAAGACTGTGTCCCTCAGCATGGTAAAAGAGGAGCAAAAGTGTCAGTCCAGATAAAATCATCATCCTGTTGCAAAGAAACTACATGCTATGGAATTGTCAGCTGACAAGAGGGGGACCCAGGAGGAAAATGGAGGTAAGGGAGAGACATTAATCATTGACAAGAAAAACTCTAGAAGATGGTGAACATACAAAGTCTGCACCTTCAAAAAATGCAGTGATCTACCCCAGTGTTATGTGCAGAGGCATAAACTCAAAAGTAAATTGAAAATCAGAGAATATACAGAAGATCTGTATCTCTAGAAAGATCAAGACAGAAGGTGGGAGCAGCATACATTCAGATGATGGTCAGAGGACTTCAGTTCAGTAGTAAGTGAGGAAGGCAACTGGAGCAGATAGCAAAGCGAAAGAAGAGCCGAGCAACAGGATGGGAATACACCGGTTACTCTATCACTCAAGAAAAGTCTCTCCATGATGTGTAACTGGTTAAATAATGGGCAAAAGCATTCTGTGTATTTAATATTATATATGCATGCTATGTATTTGTATGTGGAGCCCGTAAGTATGGGATCTGGGCCCTGGGGTATCTCTTTGATATGTGCTTAAAACCTTATATAAATTATTAGGATAGAAATATTGGAGGTATGTATATGAGGTGTAAAAATGGATGATACTTGTCTGAAAGTAAGCAAACCATTTTCTTTGTCCTAAAGAAATGTGATGTTGTAAACTGATTTACAGACGTTTAAATGTAAATCTATTAATATTCTGGAAGTAGGCGACTTATTTTACAAGGCAGATCAAAACAATACATTTTGGTGTCCTGGTACTTAGCCAACTTATTATTTGGATTTTTTTTGTTAAGTGTACATCTTAGCCATTATACTACAATTGTAAATATAAATTAACTCAGGCTTTGGTGGTGTAGCGGGATAAATTTCTGTCTATGACCAAGTCAACCCAGATTCGATTAGCAGCTTGAGCAAGTGACAGAGTATCAGGGAGGGATGGGCATGCCCATCCTGGGTGGGCAGGTGATCATCACAGATTCTTCCTTAGGGAAAGTATGGGGGAGTTGTCCTCAAATGTAAAAGTGGCTGGCATGGAAGTGGAAACAGCCAATCTCCCAGAATGCCCCTAGGATCCATGACTGTCACTAGCAATATCTGAACATGAATCAGTGTGGGGGGGGGGGAATTAGGAGACAAGCTGGTAGACCCAGCATGGACATGGGACACTGGGTATTTGGCTGGTGATATAAAGTCCCAAGGGGGACCAATAAATGTGTAAATATATAACAGTACCGACTGGGTAATTATATTGCCTTGAACAATGTGATGACTTATATAACACTCCTCTACATCTTATAAATAGAATGCCCAGAGTTCGGTATAAATGTTTTGTACAATGTTTATGTGTAAATCTATTAATATCTGAGAAGTTAACAATTTACCCTGAAGACTGTTTCCTGATAAGTCTACAGTTCTGGTATTATGCTAAAGTTGTAAATACAATGCACTTATGCAGTATGACTGATATATCAACATTAGAAGGGTTTATATCACCAGGTATAAATGAAAACATTATTATGTGCACTGCTTACTGTGGTGGCAACTTGCAGAATGTTTATTTCCAAACATGTTCATTAACCTGAAGACAAACAATTTGCTATATAAGGATTGCAGGAGCAATGCATGCTATCAGCCTGGCTAGCAGTTAGCATATTTAACAGACTGTTTTTTAATACAAGAGCTCTTTACTTATATTAAGGCTGTAAACAGAGTTTGTGTTAGTTCTTGGCCAGAGCATAGCCTTTTCGTTGCTCTGTAAGAATGTCACGTTCAGTATTGAAGTAGACACATTGATAGGTGCATAAAAGTGCTACTGTATGGGCACTGCTGAATACCACTGCTGTGATGCCGTGCTTTGGATCATAAATCTCACTAGACAGGGTCAGAAGGTCCACAGCATGCCACATAAAAGATATAAAGCAATAGTGCAACTTATACCTCTGGTTTGTAGTCTGTTTGTCTAGCAGACTGGTATTGAATGAGAAGACTGTTAAGGCTGCAAGTAGAGTTTTATGTAACTTGATTTCTGGCCAGAGCCTAGCCTCTCTGTTGGTTTGTAAGAAGGCCACTTTTAAAGTAAAAATGGCTGCAATGTCAGGTGCATGCATGCATTTTTCCATGTATACATCTAAATACTGTTCTAGATGTCAATAGATCTCAGGGAAAAGAAGTCCTAGACAGCCTGGAGGCAAGTAACCTCCCGTATAAGGCTTGCAGGAATGCTACATTTAGCTGGAATTACAAATTAGCTATTGGAGGCTAGCTATCTTTGTTTGAGTGCCTCTTGCAAACCAGGATTATCCACAATATGAGATGTATGTAAATCAAATCACACGGCTGCATAATGTACTTCCACAACCTTGACTGTTATAAAATATTTCTTAGAATGATAATATGAATGTATGTACTTCAGCTATCCTGTCAGCTTGCTGCTAACTTAATAAATAATAGTGTAAGATATAGAGGATTGTTATATAAGATGTGACAATGATCAAGGCAATATGTTACCAAGTCAGTACTCAAGATATTTATTGGGTTATATATAAGGGTTTGTAAAATCTGTTATTGCAACTTAATTCATTTTTGAAAGTGTGCTCTGAAGTGCATCTTCCTGAATTTGGGGTAAGCTGTACAATTAACACATAATGAAAGGAATATGGACTGTTAACTAAGCATAGAAAAAAAAAGCAATGTGGAACCTAGTGTTTATGTTAAACCAAGTCTGCAAACTATGTATAGGATCGGATTCACTTCATAACACCGAAAGCTCAAAACACTGAAACCAAAACACTGAAACTTCAAAATCTTGAAAACTCAAAACACTGAAACTTAAAACTCTGAAAACACATATCATACATATACTGAGTTTAAACAACATAAATCATTGCACTTTCCACCAATTGTAAGCAGGTGGGCAAGCCCCCCCTGCACCCCCCATGGGGTCTATATTAGAACATCGAAGTGTCAGAACTTCAAATGTTCTAATATCAAACCCAATTCAGCGAACGCTGGTAACATCGAACATTCAGAACAGCAAATTTTTTCCTAGGGAAAAAATTTGCTGTTCCGAAACACATACACACAACACAAGCACACCAAACAAACAGCAATCCACACACATACACCTAAAATCTTACATCTAACCCTACACTAAACTGTACATACACCAACTATCCACTTACCTTTACCCAAACCCTAACCCTAAGGTCCATCAATATCGCACGCTCACCTCATCCTTGCCCTAACCCTAACTCACTTACCCCGACCTATACCCTCACATCTACACAATCGCACACTTACCTGACCTGCGACCTAACCCTAACTCACCTAACCCGCCCTAACCCTCACGTCCATACAATCGCACATTTACCTGAACCTGACCCGTAATGTTCCACCACAGCGCTGAAAATAGTGAAGCGGCAGAAAAAGACAACCAAATTCTTTCCCTGGGAAAAAAATTTGTTTTTCTGCAGCTTCGCTATTTTCAGCATTCGCTGAATAGGGTTCGATATTAGAACATTCAGTATTCTGAAACATCGATGTTCTGATATAGACCCCCCCATGTGGGTGGCTGTACCCCCACACCCCCTGCTACTTATATATATATATATATATATATATATATATATATATATATATATATACATATATACATATATACACTCCAAGATTGCACTTCAACACACTTGGTGGAAAGTGCTATTATTTATGTTGTTTAAACTCAGTATATGTATGATATGTGTTTTCACTGTTTTGAGTTTCAGTGTTTTGAGTTTTCAGTGTTTTGAAGATTCAGTGTTTTGGTCTTCTATATTATGAAGTTTTCTCATTTTCAGTGTTTTGAGTTTTCAGTGTTATGAAGTGAGTCCATAGGATCATAGGAGGTTACTAAGCTAATGGCCCTACAGCCTTTTTAAGCCTACCCATTCATGCCCCAGTTTCCAAATTATCAACGCTAGTGGACTAGAATGGCTTTGGTATATGCCTTTGCCTTAGGGGTAACTACAAACAGCCACTGTCCATAAGGGCCACAGGTGGCAAGTCAGGAGTGAACTTTTGATTTCCCATCATTGGTCCAAATTCCATTTGAATAGACTTAGGGAAAAGCTCTGTTTCACATGAATGAGGAGTCTGTTTCAGGGAAGGAGTAACCTCTGAGTCAAATACTGGTCCCTCCAACATGTTTTGTTTATGTCACAGACAAGTATTAGATCCTTATATCAGGTAATTTTAGTGCTGTTTGTTTTGTGAATGCGTAGAAATCCATCAGGACTTGATCCGAGAAAGTTTTGTAAGTTAGGCATAGGTCTCCCCTCAATAGTGCTTTGAGGAGGTCCACATAGGACACATTATTTACACCCTGTATCCTTTTAGCGAGGAACCTCTGTGGCCACTCCAGCTGTTGCAAATGCCTGGGCAGGTATATGCCAAAGGGTGCATTGTACTCAATTATTGGTCTATTGAGGTCTGAGTATAGTGGGACTATGATCTTCTTAGATCGAATGCCATGCCCTTACTTATAAGTTGCACCACATAGAGGAGTTTTCTCACTACAATGGACACATGGTGGCCAAAGTTCAGGTTATTGTCAACCTGAGTTCCCTTACCATTGAGTCTACTCTTAGGGAAATGCTATAACTTTTGTAATTTGCAGGGGTGATTATTATTTTTTGTATTGAGTTTAGGCCACGGTTCTGGTACAGTTATTTGTCAGACATTTCTGAAGGATATCTATATCTTTGAGAGATTCAGTGACTGCACCCAACTTGCAGTTGTCAACAAATTTGTCCAGCCAAAGGCCCTCTAAATTTACCTTGACTACAGAGAAGCATAGTCCAAACAGGAAAAGTCCCAGTATTGAGCCATGTGGGACACCACTAGTAACAAGCCTCTTGGTGGAGATGGATTCCCCCACCTTAATTTCATGTGTCCAATCTATGAGCCATTTGGCTATCCATCAGGTGACATAGGGATAGGGATTTATGCCTAAATTTGTAAGTTTGTCTATAATGCCTGAGTGAGGTATTGTATCAAATGCCTTTGCAAGTTCAAGGTAGGCAATATGTAGTACTTTGACCTTGTCCATGGCTCTAGTGAACTTCTCGAAGAACTCCACCAAGTTTAATCAGTCTTCGTCTGCCCTTGACGAAACCAAACTGGGATGGTTCCACTGTTTGAAGATTTCCTATGTCTGTTTATCAGGTCCACAATAAATCTTTTCTTGGCCTTGGTTATAAGACTAGTCAAACTTATGGACCTATCTAGTTCCCTGGGTCTGTTAGTGGTCTGCCTTTGTGTAGAGGGATGACAGTTGCAGTCCTCCATTCCCTAGGAATGAAGCCTGCCTGGAGGCTATGGCTGAATAAAGATTCTAGTGATCCTGACAGATCATGTTTCAAGCTATTTAGGAGACATCCTTGGATATTATCAGGATCTGATGATGCAGTGTTTTTAGCTCTGAAGAGTGCAGTCATGACCTGTTCTTTAGTGATAGTTGGGGGAGAAATAACAGAGGGCATTTTCTACGGGGGAACTGGAGGTGATAGGGAGGTGAAATTAGAGCTAAATTTTATCAGCCAGCAAGTCCGATATATCCATTGTTCCGCTGCATTTACTATTAGTTCACATACTGTTGGGTGTTCCCTTTAAGGATGTGTACATAACTGGAAAATGTCTTATGGCTATCCTTAGACAGGGAGGCTATTTTTGCCACAAAGTTGGCTTTAGTGGACTTGATTAATCCCCTGAGTTGCTTGTTCAGACTGATGAGGGAGTTTTGTTTTTTTTTGTCTGTCTGGCATAGCCCTTCCTATTTTTGGACAGGATGTTCTTTCTAACTAGTACCTTTTGAATACTTTGATCTGGAGGTGGACTATTTACTTGGCTGTTTTTTGTCAAATGTTTTCCTGTGTGGATGCAATAAGTGTATGGGGGTGCTCAATCTGCCAGGTACAGACCCAGGGATGGTCAAAGAATGTGGATAAATTCAACCTGGTGAGAGGACATGGGTGGGAAGCTCCATTTGGAGTAGTACCTGAGAGGTATAGGAGAGAGATTGCTGACTATATTTACATGGAATGTAGAAGAATAGGACATCTGGGGAAATGGGAAAGGACAATTGGGAGACCGCATAGAGGAAAAAGGAGATGTATTTCAAGAAACAAAGCTTAAATAATGGGAAGAACAGATGATAAGAGCTGAAAAGAATGATTTATTGTTGGCTATAGCACAGTGAAAGGTAGAAGGGAAAAATATAAGGGCAAATGTTTGCAATGTTTAGGTAGAATGTTTGGGGAAGAAATGGAAGACTGGCAATATTTAAAGTCCTAATGAAGACTGCCCCCTTCCCCAAATTCATCAGGAGTTTTATGGAGTACGATACAGATCTGCTAGGGGAGATTAGTTTGAAGTCATTGGAGGTAATTTCAATGTGGCTGGAGATTCAACGTAAGACAGAAAATATAGAAGGATGGAGAAGAACAGGAAGGGTCAAGAAGTACTGATGGGATGGTAGAACTGTGAAGGATGGGGGAATATATAGAGGAGGATGCACAGAGGAAATAGGTATTGTACTTTCTCCATATGGGAAGAGAAACAGCAAGTAGATATGATATGTTTATGCTTTCAAGGGAAATAATCAGGGTGGTTAAGGAAGTGAAAACAGGATATGGGAATCTGACAGATTATTGTCTAGTGAGACTGCATGTTAAGGTGAAAAAAAGACAGAGAGATGATAACCTTGTTTGTGGAATGGTAAGGAAAGAAAACTGTTGCAGGCGGTAATGGGGCTGAAGCCAACAGAGGAAAAAGATACCAGAGGCATATGGTGGGATGCTGTTAAATGTGCCTGGAAATGGCAGGTTATGTCATTGGTAGCATTTTGAGGACAACAGGAGAGTACTGAGGTGAGGCAGCTGGAATCTAAACTGAAGAGCACTCAGAAGGAGATGGGTAAGAGAGAAGATGGATGAGATAAAAATACTTGTGAAGGAAAAAAATATAAAGATTCAAATACTAGCGAGATAAACTACAGTAGTAGTAGAAAGGGCTAGCAGATGAGTTGCATGGGTGTTGGGTACATGAGGAGAAATCAGGAAGGCCTTTGATATCAAAGCTACATGATAGAAAGCTGAGCCAGAGTATAGAAGGGCCAGAGGGGAAGAGTGCATGGTAACATATGACAAAAAAGGTATCAAGGAGGTAGTTTGGGTTTTTATAATAAAACATATCAACCTAGGGAACAATAGAAAGATGAGGGGAAAGGAATAAGGGGTACTTCAATGCACTGGCAAGGGGAAAAATGATTAAGAAACACAGTTATTGGAAATGGAGGGAGCATGTAGGTGTTTGAAGGTGAGGAAATCTCCAGGAAAAGATGCACAGGAGATTTCTATACATGGTGGGCAATATAATTAAGTACGACTGTGTGTAAGATGTATAACGATGCATTATGTTTAGAATTTTGGAACAGACAGGCATGGGCCCAGGTTTAGGGACTGTTTCAAAGCATTGTATGACTCTGTTGAGGTGAGGTTGTTAGTAGATGGGGAATTAGCAAAGGCAGTAAAGGTAGGGAGGGGCACAATGTAAGCATGTCATTTGTCTTTTAGTCTATTTGTTTTATTGATGAAAGTATTAGCACAGAGAATATAAGGTAGGAAATGGCACAAGACAAGCATGACTGTTGTCCTCCAGGCTGTTTTAGTGATGATGTATTAGCACAGGGCCTGTAAGAGTACTTGTGAGATTGGAAAGAGTACTATGTAAGTGGAACATTTTTAAGCTGTTTGTAGATGATTGTATGTTGACAATGAACAGGCTGGCAAAGTTCTGCAACTATTTAGAATGAATTTAGGACTTGAATGTAATTGGGGAAAAAATTGTGCAAGTATAAATTAGAACAGGGGAAGGTAAAATAAAAGAGGTATTGATAAGAAGGAAGGGGGGTTAAATATAGGAATACATTCAGAATGTCAAATATTCTGAATGTCAAACACAGTAAGATCAGCCTTGGAATATTGAAACTCAGAATTTTGACAGCATACACAAAATAAATACAGCATATGCTATTCAGGGTGCAAGCCCCCTGCACCCCCTACACCCCCCTGCAAGTTATATATACCAACTTCAAAAACTGCACTACACTGAGGAAAGGGAAAAAAGTCTCAGCTGTACTGTGATATTGGACAATAAGTAGATGTTAAAGATTACTAGGTGTTTACTAGGCTAATGACAACAAGGGTCTTTTTAAGCCTAGCCATGCATCCCAAATCTCTAGCAAGTTCTGGTACCCTTGATAAGCTTAAGCAGAGGCTTGGGAGGTGAAACATTTACAAGCAGGGTCCTGAGAGATGAGCCATTTACAAGCTGCCCATGTCCATTAGAGACATAGGTGCCAAATCAGGGATGAATTTCCTGTTCCCCATCCAGCTGTCCAAGTTACACTTGAATTGGGTTAGGGAGGAACTCTGCTTCACATGGATGAGGAGCCTGTTCCAGAAAAGGGGTAGTCTCTGGGATAAATACCTGTCTCTCCAGCAGGTCCTATTTATATCACAGGCAAGGTTTAGGTCTTTAGAATGGGTAATTCTGGTGCTGTTTGTGGATATGCAGGAGATCTGTCAGAGTGGGGTCTGACAATGCCTTGTATGCCAAGCATAGATCTCCCCTCAACAGCCTGTAGGAGACAGATTGCAGGGATAGGGCCTCGCGGTGGTCTGCACAGGACATATTACTTACGCCCTGTATTCTTTTAATGAGGAAACTCTGTGAACATTCCAGTTGTTAGATATGCCTGGTTAGGTACACACCAAAGAGTGTATTGTACTCAATGATAGGTCTGATGAATGCCGAATACAGTGGAGCAATGACATCCTTGGATCTAGATGCCATACCTTTGTATATAAGTTGCACAACATAGAATGATTTCTTCACTACTGTAGACATGTGATTGTCAAAAACTAAATTATTGTCTATGTGTGTCCCCAAGTTGCTGACTACTGGGTCAGATCTTAGGGGTATGTTGTCAATATGATAGTTACTAGGACAAAGTACACTATTATACATTTCTTAGCATTTAGTTGCAGTCCATGCCTCTGACACCAGTTGTTTCTCTGTGTCAACCCTTCCTGGAGAACATTTGTGTTAATGGTGGTTCAGTGACAGCACCTAATTTGCAATCATCAGCAAATTTAGTCATTTAGAGGCCATTGACATTGGCCTTCACTTCAGAGAAGTAAATACCAAAAAGCAGCGGACCCAGGACCAATTCCTATGGAACTCTGTTTGTAACTGGCCTCTTTGTAGTGGTGGACTCCCAATTCTAACTTCCTAGGTCCTGTCTTTGAGCCAGCTGGCTATCCACCAGGTGGCATAAGTTTGTCAACAATGCCTGAGTGGGTTATTGTGTCATATGCCTTAGCCAGGTCTAGGTAGGCAGTGTGAACCATTTTGCCCTCGTCCATTGCTTTGATGACCTTCTCAAAGAAGTCCAGCAGGTTGAGTAGGCATGACCTACCCTTGATAAAACCAAACTGGGTTGGATCCTGTGTTATCAATGTTCTCGGATTGACCTTACTGCATTCAACATTCAAAATGTTCAAAATTCTGAATGTCTCCCTTAATATCTGGGTGTAACAGTTTGGGGAACTTTAGATCAGATAGTCCAGGGAAATGATACTGAGTTGTGGGCCCACATTAATGCTTTATTGAGCAGGTTTCTCCCAGCAGGGGTCGATACAAAGTAGGTTCAGAAGATGCAGATTAGTTTTGTAGGTATTTATGGAATAATAAGGGGAGTAGAATAGCAAAGGAAGGATTAAGAGTGGGAAGAAGATGGGGAGAATGGGCGTGCCTGACTTCCAGATGTATTTTCTGGCAGCGATGTTGGCATTTGTTTTACAAGTTCAAGAAAGCTAGCAATATGAAGAAGAGAAGGCTAAAGAGTGGGAGATCTTTAGGATAAACACAATTTTGGAGTTGTGGAAAGTGGAAGGATGTAGAGGTGAGATATTTACATAGTTTGGATTAATAAATCTATGGAGTAATTCCAAAGGAAAAATACAAGGAAAAACTCTGAATTAGAAGAGATGGAGGAGAAGTGGGTTTAATAAGGTAGATGATTTGGTATATAGTATGTAGGAGGAGTGCAGGTGAGGATTTCTAAGTAGGGAGACAGAGGTAGAAAGATTTGTCCTGAAGAGGCGGCAATGCTTACAATGTATGCAACTAGGCTTGGTTAGTAAAGGTTGTTATAACTGAATCGATTCAGGAGGTGGTGATATACACCAGTACTCACAATGGAAGAGCTTTGCAACTAGAATACAAATGTGTTAAGATATATGCAAGGTTAATTGATAGTAAATATGGCCAGGGGATGGAGAAAGGGAAAAGGGAGGTGAGAAATGGTGGACTATTTAACTATATCTGAAGAAGACTGGAGTGAGGTGTTTAGAACATACCATAAATTAAAAGCTGCAGCTATTATATGACATCAGTAAATGTAATGGTTACTTATGGTTCAGAACTCCAATTTACAGAGATGCTGGAAAGTAGGAGGGGTGGGATTGGAGATGTGGAGATAAGGAAGCACAGAATGTGCATGTTTTGATAGTGTCAGTCAGTTAAATATTTATGAAATAGTTGTATAAAGGAATGGAAAAGAGTGCATGAGAAGCAAGTCCCAATATGTTGGGCATTCATATTCTTGGGATTAGGTGGAGAGTAGGATGGGAGGGGAGAGAAGGAGAAAGTGTGATTACTGTATCTGGGAGAGTGGGTAAATAGTAATATGGCTGAGACATAAGAGGTGGTTTTAATCAATAATTTGAGAACATACTGGCAGCCTGGTAGGATAAGAAAAGTAGAGAAAAGTGGGGGAAAATGGAAGACAGAACTGGACAGGTATATTAGATAATAATATTTATAATATCTGTAAGGGATTATGTCAGTTTTTTGGGGTCGTCTGACTGTCACGATGTATATTGCATGCTTCATTAGTGCATATGTGATGTCAGAGGTTTGGGGTAAAAAGAGGTGATAGTTTCTCCCAAAGGACAGTGGAGGCTGGAAGAAACCCAAAAATGTAAATTCATGTTATGGTGTTGAAATTTAAAGCTTGCAGTATGTATATAAAAAGAATGTTGCATTAAGCATTGTTAGATAAAGTGCATATCTGCATGTATTATTGTTGTACAACAAGGATAAATTATGTAAAAAGAAAAAGGTTTTAGTGCCTTTGAGTGATTATGGTATAAGTTTTGAAATGTTCAACAAACTGAATATAAAATGTGCACTTTAGATAAGAAGCAATACTGGTACTGGACAGGAAGCATTAAGCCATTCTGTCCTTGCAACATTTGCAGCATACTATTTTGTGGCATTGTGTTATAGTTAAATTAAATAATATTGGTGCTTATATAATATGATGTCAGATGCAGTAATGCTTTGTACCACTGTGTTGGAGCATAACTTGGGTAATGCTAATGCTTAGACTGGTCTTCGCAAGATATAGTAATACTTTGTGATACTGTTTTGGAATGTAACATAAGTTGTACTAATGTCTGTGTGACACTATGCCAAATGTAGCAATGTTTTGCAGAAATCTAACTCGTTGTAATGCTTGTGTGATGCTGTGTCAAATGTAGTAATGTTTTATAGCACTGTACTGGAGAGTAATATTTATGTAACCACTTTTAGTAGCATTATGTGCAGTGTACTTGGATAACAATAATGTATACATGGTACTGTATTACAGGTAGTAATGTTTTGTGGTATTGTCTCAGAGCACAGCTTCTGCTGCATCAATATTTTTGTTGTACTGTGTTAGATATAGTACTAGTTTAAGGAACTGTGTTGTAGTGTAGCTTGTTTTATACATATCATTGTGTGGTACTTTATCAGACGTAGAAATATTTTGTGGCATTGTTTTGGAGTGTAAATGACCCAATGGAAATGTTTGTATAATTTGAAAGACTAAAACCATGACAAAATACAAAATACGCTGTCCCATTCCTTCAAACCAACAATTTTATTACATAAACATGGAGCTCTTTCATCTGTTCACATTTAGGCATCTTCAAACTCTGACTACAAGATAAAACTCAGCTCATGAGATAAACATAATGTGGCTCAGTGCTAGTTATTTTCCCACTCACCCTCCCATTCATTCATCAGCTTTTTAAACTTGGTGATTTTAAGCTGCCCACTCTTACTGTAAATTGACTTTTATAAGCTCCTTCCTTTCTACACTGCTGTTTATATCTTGAATTATTTATTTGCCATTACTTGTACTGATTTTAGAAAAAAAGTGCATTCTTCCTCTTGCTGTTTATATTACTGATTTACTTGCTTTGACTTCATTATCTAGCTAGCTGTTGGATAAAGTAGTGTATTTTTACACTTTAGCAAGCACTTTTCTGTGTTTTACATCAAGAGGTCAGTAGATTTTCCATCTAGTGGCACTGGGTGGTAGCCTGGTCTGTATAGGTTGGGGAAACAGACTACATATTCCTGCATGTAATTGTTTTATTGGTTAGAGTGCTTCTTAAGTAGCTTAACTTGTTTTTAGTGCCTTTGTATCTGTACAATTGAGTGACTCTTGGTTCATTTCTACAAAGCAAAGTACTTTTATTGAATAATCACTCTTCTAAAAGCTGTTTAATGTACACTGTTGTATGTATCTTTAAGTTTGTTTTTGGTAGCATTTCACTCAGGACACTCCTTTACTATGCTTTTACATTAGGAATACTGGAATTATTCAGATAGTGGCAGTAGGTGTTCACCTGGTCTGAGTTGAGAAGCACACAAATGGGCTCTAAGTGTAGTTGTTGTACTGGCCAGAGGGCTCAGTCAGTTTTCTGTATTTCCAGTGCTGGTATAACTTTGACACATTGCTTGCTGTGCCACTACCCTGTACAGATGCAAATATATGGAAACATTGTTTATTTTCATTATACTGGGAAAGTTTACTGTTCTGCTTACCTTTTTGCAGCATCTAAAACCATTGCTGCTCAGAGGGCATCTGATTTGCTGTTGGGCAGTATCACTGGTTAGATTAGCTGCAGATTACATCATGTAAGCACCCTTCCCTCATCTGGTTACAAACATCCTCCACTCCTGTCCTTTCAAGTATACATTAGGTCCTGCAACCATGGATGGGCACTTTCTCAGCTATTTCTGCATCCATCTTGGTGGACATGGGTATCCTGAGGCAATGTAATAACTGCCTTACATACACTGACAACCACTTAATTCTCAAACAAATAAAGTATGTGAGAGATATAGTTACACATTGACCTTGGAGGCTAAACTCTCACATACAAACACAAATAACAACAAACAGGTTGTCACTGACTCACACACTCACTGCACCCACAAAGGACCACACACATAGACCCATATATGTGGATGTGCTGATATATAACTTACCCAAACCTCAAAGGCCTCTCAGGCACAGTCCTCAGAAACTCTGCATGTGCACAAACATTTCCCATCTCAACAAATAGAGCCACATCTCATTGTGCCTCAGTTACCAAGTCCATAAGGCAAAACACTCCACGGCCCAATATTCTGGTAATAGGAGACTCCATTGTGAGACACACTGATGTCCCTCTTACCCATCTGGATAAGGGGAAGGTTACAGTTAGTTGTCTGTCAGGGGCCAGAATTCACCAGATCACACAAGCACTCAGGTCACTTACCCCTAAGTACCAGCATGACACAGTCATCATCCATATGGGTGTGAATGACCTGAGATGTACCTCCTTGGACTATATGAAGAAAGACATTGAGCTCTCAGAATATGTGTCACAGGCAGGTATAAGCCTAAGACTTAGCAGAATTCTACCATCTCCAAGGATGATGCCACAATACCAGCAGAAAATGATTGACTTTAACAATCAGCTTAGCTACTGGAGTCTCCAAAGGGGTACAAAACTTGTCAGCCTTGGATGAGATGGTTCATAGGCCATACTGCTTTGCCAGAGATGGTCTTCACCTGTCACCATTAGGCTTTTGGATATTGGCCAAAACATTATCCACCCCTATAGTGCTTTTTTAGTCATTGCCAAACAGACAAACCTTCCATAGGTTCATTGGTTGATACTAGGCTTTCTGCCCTAGGGCATTTATAAGCCTAGCCAGAATGTGTTTGGCTTTCACCACCCTTTTAGATTAGTTGACTGTGCCTCTGTATAGTAGGTCACAGACGTTAGCCCTTTTAAGGTTAGTTTACTGTGCTTCTATCAAGCAGGGACACAGAAGAGATCCCAGGGGTAAACTTACGATCTCCCATCCACTTGTCAAGATTTCTCTTGAAGAGGGTCAGTGAGGGGCTCTGCCTAACATGGGTTGGGATTTTGTTCCAGAGTGAGGGGAGCCTCTGGGATATGAATCTGTCCCTCCAGCATGTCCTATTGATTTCTGTGCTGTGGTTTAAGTCCCTGGAGTGTGTAGCTCTAAAGCTACCCAGGACAAGCTAAAGGTTTTACTGCTTAATGCTAGGAGCCTTAACAAGAAACTACACTCCCTGAAAGCTCTCCTCACCCTGGAGAAAACTAACATTTGTGCAGTTACTGAAACATGGTTTAAAGCCACAGAAAGCACTCCAGTAGTGCATGGCTATAATTCCTTTCATACATTCCAACCACACACTGAACATGAAAGAGCAAAAGGCAGAGGTGTATTCATCTACATTAAGGATAATCACACCTCAGGACTAGTCAAACAATATGACATGCTTGAGCTACTCTGTGTCCAAATAACCATGGGAAAATTCTATTGCCATATTCTTTTCAGCTACAGGTCCCACACTATGACATAGGAAACCCATGCATCATACCTGAATCACTCACCATTCAGCCCAATACCATACTCATAGGTTATTTTAACTACCCTTCTATTAACTGGGAGGCATACATGGCCACTAACATACACACCCAAAGATTTCTTGAATTTGTAAATTCAAATGCCCTAGAGCAGCTAGTTTGTGGAACAGATATCCTAGCTGGTACTCACAAATATGGGAGAATGCTGCACCACCCCTAGTGTTATGTCCTCACAGGTAAGATCAGATCACAAGTGATTTTCCTTGAAATAAAGGTAAAAAGTCCCTACACCTAAACCCAAAACTATAAGAACTTCTCTTATGTCTACTGCTCCCTATTAAGGGACAGCATACCTAGTTTCCAAGCTCCCCCAAATCCAGAAAACACAGAAACATATGCAGAGGCATGCACAAAAGCCCTGTATGCAGTACCAGACTGAAACAAACTCAGGTCAAACCACAAAAACAAACCGCCCTGGTGGACTCCTGGTATTAATAGGTTGGGCAACAAAAGAAAGAAACTCCTGTTGAGAAGTAAGAGGGAATGTGCACAACAGAACGGTAAATCTCTCATTAGTCTAAACATGTGAATCAGGGAACTAGTTAAGTCTCTGAAAGCAAATCTTGAGGTGAAAATAGCCTCCAAAGCTAAGGATCACCATAATGCATTTTTCAGTCATGTCCGCAATTTAAGAGCAACACCCAACAATGCGTGGAATTAGTTGTACATGGCATCACCTATACTCAGCCAGAAAACATAGCAAATCTGCTGGCTGACAAATTCAGCTCAAATTTCAACTCCCCATCAACCCTAGTTCTCCTTCAAAAAATACCCTCCATGGGGTTCCAAGATGGCTGCACACTGAGTGAGCTTGTTTCTAGCTCTCCCAGTATGAAAACAGAAACTCAGCAGAGAAGGCCAGTATGCTTGTATTTATGGGTGAATTTTAGTAACTGGCTAGTAAGTACACTGCCTGGATGACAGGAATAAAGAAATACAGAAGACCTAAAAAAAATCAGCTACAAAATGTGAGGAATAAACACTAACTGGTAAGAGTTCTGCCGCTGTTCAGCAAAAAAGTAATGCAACCTTCAGACATGACCTCCAATAACCTACAGGATGATATAAGGCAACTGCATACAGACCTGGTTAAAATAAACAAAACACCGACAGACTATAGCAACACAAACAACAAAAGGTGGGAACAAATGGAAGAAGCTTTAAACAGATATTCAGATGAGATGATAAAGCAAAATCAGAGTTTGAAATGAAGAAAAGGCTGGCTAAATATGAGACTGCTCAGGAAGAGATGTTTCAAAAATAATAGAATTAGAGGACAGAGCACATAGAGGAAAACTTGAGATTTTCAGCTATATCAGAGAAGCTGGAAGGAACAGACTGCATTAAATTTATGAAAGCACAAATAAACAACTGGACTGATATTCCACAGCATGACTTGTTAGTTGAATGGGCACGCCATGTGTATGCTCCAAATAAAGCTATAAGAAAGCAACCTAGACTTTTAATAGTAAAGATGCAATCCTACCAGCAGAAAGAGTTGATTTTGTCAAAACTGCGGCAGAAGGACAAAATACTAAAAGTGGGAGACAGCAGAGTGTTTGTGGAGAATGATTACTCACTGTACACCAGGCAAAAGAGAAGTAAATTCATTCCTCTATTCAGAGAATGTCAAGACACAGGTGTGAGATTCAAACTGCTGTATCCTTCTGTCTTCAAGGTATTCTTCCCTGGAGGGGCAAAATCATTTTTTGATAAAGTGCGTGCCGAGGAGGAAATACAAAAGTTTGTCCAACAAAACCTGAGCTGTTAAACAGAAGGAGATTTGGATTCTTGTTCCTCTGGTAATAAAGACCACAAAGAGACTGTACCTGTGAAACCTTTTCCAGTATTTCAATGGAAAATGGAGAGAAGGAAGGGGGCACAAGAGTTGACTATAAGAATTGAGAGTATATTGGAAATGAAGCAGAGACAGGATTTGGGTGATGGAGAAGAACAGTAATAAAATCAGTAACTTAATGTGGATTACAATGCAATAATTATATTTGTAAAATATAACAGCATAAGAAAATCTGGAAATAGTGGACGTCTTCAAAATTTGTTTGCTGAGTGGGGGACTTTAAAGTATATTCCCTACTTCGTGTCATTAATGCTTGTAAAAATGCTTTGGGAAGGGGAAGACAGGGAAGAATGCTAATTGTAAGTAAAGAAAACAATGTATTTTCTTAATAGTACTGCGTCTGTGTTGCATGGTTTTCTTTGCATGTTATTTTGGGGTGTAATTGGGGATTGTAAACAGGTGTTGTTTTTATTTTTCTCCCCTCTTCTCTTTTTCTTCTTGTGCAGTTTTGAGAAACATAGGCAATGTAATGATAAAAAAAAAGAAAAAAAAAAGAAAAAGGGAGCCTGGTCAAGGGGGCATGACAGAGTTCAAATTAATGTCCTTTCTTCATTCTTGCATGGGGAAATGACTGATTAAAGACATTTGTTTTAAGACAGAAAGCAAGTAAATAAAAAAGGATACAAGGCCTTTTTTCTACCACTTGCAAATATGTATACTAAGTAGCATTTCTGCAGCTGGTCTTCATGCCTCCATGGATACAATCTGATAAAGAGAAACTGGAGACAGTCTGGTGGAAGGGGATTGGCTGAGGGAAAAGAAGAAAAAAGAACAGAGGAATTGACTAAGACATATTGCTCCCTGAAAACAATCAGGGATTTTCCTAGGTGTGACAGCTTCAAAGATAATACAAAACCAGTTAGACTTGAAGTAAAGTTTTCTCAATTGTTTTTTAAATGTAACAGGGATACTAATACAAACAGGTGCATTTGTTTTTTTGTTTGTTTGTTTTTTTTTCACCTTTCTTCTCTTTTTCTTTGTTCAGTTTTGAGAAATGTAGGCACTGCAATGAAAACAAATGAGGAGGGGAGGAGATGGGGGGAGCGGATGGGTCTGGTTAAGAGAGTATGACAAAAGAAATATCAGTGTGCTTTTTCCCATGCTTGCATAGGGAATTGACTAGAAGTAGTGAATATAGCAACAGAGATAAAACAACTGGAAATGAGATATTTAGTAAAGGGAAGGAGCAAACTACATAGGAAAAAAATTGAAATTGTGGGAACAATATATGCAGATCAGGAATGAGGTTTATGAGGCAGGATTTGAATGAGCCATATAATGCTTAACTGACAATGACTGGATGGTTTGTATGTGATGCATAATGTTTGCAACTATAGTTGTTTTAATGGTGTCTATGATGTAAACTGTTTGCAATTAAAGTAGTATCATTTTGTATGTTTTTCATGCATATAAATGTAAGATTGCCTTTGTCATATGAGAAAATTGAATAAAGATGTTTGGAGAAAAAGAAAATAAAATAAATATCCTCCACCACCACTCTACTGATAATTATCATCAAAAAGCAGGTTGCTACTGTGCTCTCTAAAGCTAAAAACATGGCTTCAATGAGGTCTGACAATATACAAGATTGCCTCTCAAACAGCTTAAATCAGGACTTATCAGGTTCATTACAATGTTTGTTAAACCACAGCCTCCAGACTGGCTTTGTCCCAACAGAGTGGAGGACAGCAACAGTCATCTCTCTGCATAAAGGGGGGCCATCTACTGACCTAGGAAATTACACACCCATAAGTTTAACTAGTCTTATATGTAAAGCTATGGAAAAAATAATCATGGGCATGATAAATAATGACATAGGAGACCTCTAAACATTGGACCCAACCCAATTTGGCTTTGTCAAGGGCACGTCATGCCTAAACAGTCTGGTGGATTATTTTAAGAAAGTCACTAAGGCCATGGAAGATGGTAAAACAGTACATACTGCCTACCTCAACCTAGCCAAAGTGTTTGACACAATGCTCCACTCAAGTATTATAAATAAACTCACAAAACTGTGCATAAATTAATAAATGTCAATAAATAAAATAAATAAATAAGTAAATAAATCCCTATGTCACCAGATGGATAGCCAATTGGTTCATAGACAGGATACATGTGGTTAAAGTGGGTGAATTCAGATCCAGCAAGAGGACAGTTACTAGTGGTCTGCCACAAGGCTCAGTACTGGGACCACTGCTGTTGAGAATATACTCCTCTGAAGGCAAGGCAAATGTGGAAGACCTCTGGATGATAAAGTTTGCTCATGATTGCAAGCTGGAGGCAATCACTGAATCCCCCAATGATGTAGATATCCTTTCAAAGGGTCTAGATCAGACAAATGATTGCTGCCAGAACAATGGCCTAAAAGTGAATGTGAAAATAATGCAATATCATACCCTTTGGGAAGTCAAATACCCCTGAAAATTACATCAATAGCACACTCCTCAGAGTAGACTCAGAGGTACAGCAAAGATTAGGAAACCAGCAGTAAATCTGGCCTCTCCACAAACATAGTAACAATAGCAAAAAACAGGACTACATGACTGAGGAAGCAGTTATACTGCAAAAGTTTTTAGTAGCAGAATAAACAGATTTGCTACTACTCTTGGTTCTGGTACACTCTGTTTTTGTTGTAGTAGACTCAGACGTGAGAGATCTAGACAAACAGATAGATAATAGCCTGAACTTTGACTGCCATGTGTCCACAGTAGTGAGGAAATCCTTTTATGTGGCACAACTTATAAGTAAAGGTATGGCATTCAGATCCAATGAAATTATAGTTCAGCTGTACTCAGCTCTCATTAGACAAATAATCAAGTACAATGTGTCATTTAACATGTACTTGACTAGGCATTTAGAGCAGCTGAAGTAACCTCAGAGGTCCCTCACAAAGAAAATACAGGGTGTAAACAATATGAACTACGTGGATAGACTTAAAGCCCTAACCCTTTACCCTGTCACCTACTGACTATTAAGGGGTGACCTATGCCTGACCTACAAGGCTCTCACATTATATGAAAGAGCATAGAGTGCAGACTATTGTGGAAACCTATGTCAGACATACTGAGCAAAAGTTTTGAACAAAAGGTGTGTAAATCATCTGCAATGGTACACAGAATGCCATTTAAAAAAACAAAGTGTGTGTATTGAACAGGGACACACAAATGAATTGTAGGAATGAACACAGGGAATTAGGATAGGTGAAACATGTCAATGTACAGCAGATGAGGGCATGTCAATGAAGACAGTTGTAGCAGGAACCCTAATCACATATTGACATGATACGGTACAGACTGCACAGTGAATATATATTATGTGACTTTCACACAAGGTGACATAACAATGCCGAATATGTTTTTGAGATATAAGCATCCTGACATGAACAATTGTGAGGGTATATATCATGAATGTTATAAGCAATAGAGGTTAGGTGCATATTGTGAAGCTGTGCAAAATGAGTTGCCTGAATATGACTGTAATCTCAGCAGAGGTCTCAGCCAAGTGGGATACATAGTTACAGCTCATTAACAATGGTAAACAGAAGCACTCACAATCATGGACATTATCAGAAAAATACCAACAGTAATCCCATGTCTCTGACATAACATATGTGATTGTAAGTGATCGTAGATGCTTCTGCATGAACAGACCTGTATAGCAATCTATGAGGGGAATCAGGCACACCATCCTGACACTGTAACAGCTGGAGGTGTTAGGAAGGGCACTGCTATACCTGTATTTGAGATTATGATCAATCCAGGCTAGTTGACAGGTGTGCATGGCACATATATGGTACAAACCACACTGTCACGAATGTAACCCATGCCACCCATGTTGTAAAGCAGCTATGTATGTACTGAGTGCATCACTGGAAAAAGTATCATACATGTATCAGGCATAACACCTTGATGGGGGTTCCACATCATCAGACAGTAATGTTTATACAACAAAATAATACTTAGGTATGGCCAGTAAAATGTGTGGGAGCACACTGTGGTAAATTTGACGCACTTGAGTTATGCATCCCTGGAAGATGTGTAGGGAGGTACATGAAAAAGCCAACAAGTCAAAATCCTGTGCTTACTAATAAAGAAACTAGGAATTCAACAAATCCAGGATTGGATTTTTTTATGTGTTTTATTAAGTTTAAAAGATTTGAGAAGTATTTTGTATGTTTATTCCACTGAAAACACCTGGTGGAAAGTTTCTTACAGAGGTACATGAAAAAAGGTACATTGTACTCAGTTATTGGTGTGATGAAGGCTGTGAACTATGGAATTATAATGGCCTTTGATGTGGATGTCTTGCAGATATTCAGGAGTTGTGTTACATACAAGGGAGTAGTCATCACTGTGGGCACTTGCTGGTGGATGTTCCGCATAACCAACTACCTCAGTACACAGATCAAATACCACTTGGTCTGCTCATAGGAGTCTGCAGTCTACATTATTAGTGGGTTGTGCATTTGCTTTTATAACATAACAAATCCCCTCGTGATTTTGTTTCATCTCATGTGTCTTCATGGCTGTGGCAGAAGTCTTTAGTGTGTGCTGATACTATTTGTATTATACTAATATCACAGTTGGATTCAATGATTCCACACAATCTAAAGTCCTCCAAACAACTGTTTGGAGGTGGTATGTGTATGTCATTCTTGATGCCTGTGACTTAAATAATGGACAGCAAAGGGGCTAACACACAGCCCTGAGGTACAGACCTGATCACTGGACTCTGTTTATAGGTCAGTTCACACACTTCAACATATTTAGATGTCACATATGTGATCCAGTGGTCTACCCACTTAGTGATATAGGTGTTTGTGACCATTTGTGACAGTGTTGCAGTAATACCTCAGTGTGGATATGTGTCAAATGCCCTGGCCTGGTCAAGTGTGGCAGGATGATAGTGCTGTTATCATGCATGCCCTTGCTGACCTTCTTGAAGGAATTTTACTGATGTAACAGACATGGATGTAGCATGAACAGATCACACAGGTCTCTCACACACAGCTGGGATATTACCAGTGTACATTTAGAAAAGGTCCATGATGACATGTTGGTCTACCTCACAGATGAGGAGACTCAAGATGTGTCTACACATGCATGCATCAGGTGCTGTTCCACCCCCCCTCCCTCAGTGAGAAGGATGCATGTTGATGCATACCCTTCTACGGGAACATATTCTGTCTGGAAGCTGTGTTGAAGTATGGATCCAACTGTGTCTGGTAGGTCCATGTCCTGAATCATGCTCTAAGCAATCTGTGATATTGTCACAGCCCATTCATTCTGTGTTATTAGCCATACAGAGCACACAAATGTGCTGCACTCCTGACCATAGAAAGTGAGTAAGGTTTGCATATATACTTTGGCTGATGGACAGTGGTGATGGGGAGAGTAACATGGGAGACAAACAGTCAGCTAGTGGATTGTCTATTCTCTCCTGTTGTATATGGCTTGTGACATCCACATGCACATTTGTGCTTAGTTGTGTATTCCACTTAACATTTCATTTGTATAGTAATACATGATTTGTGAAAAGACCTGCACGTACAACCACAGTCATTCACCACATTCCACACAGTGGTACCATGCACACAGTCATACAACTGTAACTATGCCATGTACTTAAGTCAATTGCACAACATGTGCTTATATGTGTTTCATGGGCAAGATGTATTTGAGCAGCCTGATGTCAATCAGGACACATTACCAATCAGTTGTTTGTGGCTTATGCAGAAAATGTATTGACACAAATGCTAATAGTCACACAATGGTGCTGCTGACCCCCTCAGTTATCTTTGCTTCTAGCGTGCCATCCCAAATAGAACCAAAATGCTCTCATCCAAAAAAAGGAAGCCAATCTGGTGGTCTCCTGCCATAAACAAACTTTACAACAAAAGGAAGAAACTTTTGCAGAAAAGAGGAAAATCCCAGGATGCAAAAAACTCCCTTACTAGCCTCAGTAAGAAACTGAGATGCCTCATAAAATCCTCCAAAGCTAGTTACGAAAATAAAATTGCCAAAGATTCCAAAGACAACCACAAAGCATTCTATAACTATGTCAAGAATCTAAATGGCAATGCTCAGATCTGCCCTGAGCTAAAACAGAATGGCATTAAATATACTGATCCGAAGGATATTGCCAATATCCTGGCAGATCGATTCAGTGCCAACTTCACCCCCCTCTCACCCCCTAAATGGCCCATCTCAATACCAGAAGATTGCCAAATTCCAGTAATAATGGCCACACAGGTACAAAACACACTCTCTAAAGCCAAGAATACAGCATCCATGGGACCAGATGACATCCCGGGCTGTGTACTACATGAACTACAATATGAACTGGCACCTCACCTAAGTGTCATGTTTAATCATAGCGTCACCTCAGGTTTCATGCCCACTGAGTGGCGCAGAGCTACAGTTATCCCAATCCACAAGGGGGGATCCACCTTGGATCCCAGAAACTACCGTCCTATCAGTCTGACAAGCCTTATCTGCAAAGCCATGGAGCGTATTATTATGGAACTTATAAACAAAGACATTGGCAACCTTCAAACACTGGACCCCACCCAGTTTGGGTTTGTGAAGGGCCGATCTTGTCTCCTGAACCTGATTGACTTCTTTGAATTGGTCTCCAGAGCCATGGACAATGGTAAGGTGGTCCACACAGCCTATCTAGACCTTGCCAAGGCCTTTGACACCATCCCCCACTCTGGAATCATAGATAAACTTACTAAGTTGGGCATTAATCCCTATGTCACCCAATGGGTTGCTAAATGGCTTACTGATAGAACCCACACTGTAAAAGTAGCCGACTCCAAATCCAGCTCCAGACAAGTGACAAGTGGAGTACCTCAGGGTTCAGTCCTGGGGCCGCTCTTGTTTGGCAGCTACTTCTCTGAAGTACAGGTCAACACTAAGGGACTCTGGCTAACAACGTTTGCAGATGACTGCAAACTGGGAGCCATTATTGAATCCCCAAATGATGTGGATACTCTACAAAAGGGCCTTACAGAAACAGATGCTTGGTGCCAGAGCCATGGGCTCAAGCTCAATGCCAAGAAATGTATTGTTATCCCCTTTGGGAAAAAACATGTATCCATGAATTACCATATAGGTGGCAGTACACTAAACACAGAAAGTGTGATAAAAGACTTAGGGACACAGGTGGACAGTGGTCTCACCTTCGATAATCACATCGCCACAACAGTCAGGAAATCCTTCTATGTGGCACACCTCATCACGAAGGGCTTTTCATCCAGAAAAAAAGAGGTAATTGTCCCACTGTACTCATCCCTCATTAGACCCATTATAGAATACAACGCCCCATTTGGTATGTACCTCTCAAGACATCTGCAACAACTGGAAAGGCCTCAGAAATACCTCACTAAAAGAATCACAGGCCTAAAGCAGATGCCCTACGCTGACTGCCTTAAAAAACTCCAGCTATACTCTGTCGCATATCGTCTAATCAGTGGCGATCTCTGCTTAACATACAAGGCCATGTCAAACCCAGAGCTGTTGGACATGCTACACTTAAAGAAATCCCAATCCCTCAGAGCTACACGCTCCTGGGATCTAAACCTTGTCATCACAATAAACAAAACATGCTGGAGGGATAGGTTCCTGACCCAGAGACTCCCCAGACTCTGGAATAGATTGCCCATACATGTCAAGCAGAGTGCCTCTTTGGACCTCTTCAAGAGGAACCTTGACGATTGGATGGGAGAAAGGAAATTCACCCCAGGGATCATGTCAGTCGCCCTGCTAGACAGGGGTCCAGGAAAGTAAGTAATGTGGGAAGAAATAGCCAGGGAATTGTTATGGCTAGGCTTGTATAGGCCCTAGGGCTGATAGCCTAGTACCAACCTATGAACCTATGAACCTATGAACACAACTGCACATACAATGAATTCCCCAAGGTTGCAACATGTGTATGAGACAAAATGTATGTAATCTTGTAATCAATATGAATTTATACTGATGTGTGTCACAGATCATTTAATGATGGCATGTAGACACTTGCACATTTATGTTATACTGCAATTGTTGGAAATCAGAACTCAGGCAAGCAAAATTAGTTTTAAAAATCAACTAAAATCCTTCTTTACCAAGTCTTGGATATGTACATGGTCTGATCTGGGTTAACTCCTTGAAACCCTCACTCTATCTCCAACATCCTCCCCACTCTATCTAGAATCACACTACAGCTTGCTATAGTTTCAAACATATATAACCACATGTAACACAAACTATACCACAGTACATGGCATTAAATATTAAGTTACTCTTCTGAAGAATGTTGGTATTATGCTTTAAGTTACTCTTCTGATGAATGTGTTATGCATAGCTACGTGTTGTATATTTATGTTTCTTCATGTACCACTTATACTCATGTGAGGTTGTCTAACAAATTTTGTATATTGCTTTTCTAAAATATTGTATATTTCTTTTCTAAATTTTTGTACATTGATGGTTTAACATAATAGGTTCCTAGATTCCTAGGTTCATAGGTGTGTACTAGGCTAATGGCCCTAGAGTCTTTACAAGCTTAGCCCATAGAAATGCCCTGGCATTGTGCTTCCCGACATTAGTTCCCAGTGCCTCTATCAAGCAGAGCCACTGGAGTGATCCCCGGGGTGAACTTTCTATTTCCCATCCACTCATATAGGTTCATAGGTGTGTACTAGGTTAATGGCCCTGGAGCTTTTCTCCTGGGGCCTCCGCTGAAATTGGGTAACCTTGCTCAGTTGGACTTTCCCGGTAAACAAATGTAAAATATAATAAAATAAATAAATTGTCACTGTGATGGTGGAATGTGAACTCTGCCGGTTGATCTGCTCTATTACAACAACATGTCCTAATATGCCAACAATATACATAGAGGTGTATCATACCATGTCAATCATTTCACTCAAGTACCATTATGACTCTGTCATAGCTCATGTTGAAGTGAATTACTTGAGGCATACCTCTCTGGATTATATGAAGAGACACATGACTGAACTCTGACATTATGTGTCCCAGACAGATATGACCCTAGCCTTAAGCAGCATTCAACTTTCACCCAGGATGATGCCACAATATCAACAACAGATCATGGACTTCAACAATTGGCTTAGCTTCTGGGGTCAATCCAGGGGGATCCAGTATCTCTCAGCTTGGGATGACATGGTCACGAAGCCACACTTTGCCAGAGATGGTATGCACCTGTGTCCTCTAGGCTGTCAGATACTGGCAAAGGTGCTTGCCTCCCTCATAGTGCCTTTTTTAGGCAATGTCAAAGCAACAAAAGTTCCAACATAACAACATCCAGTGTAGGCAAACACAAAGTTCTGCTGCTTAATGCTGGGACTGTAAACATGAAGCTGCACTGCAGGATATTGCCAATCTGGTAGCTGACAGATTTTCCACAGACTTCAAGTCCTGGCCACACTGGCCATACCCCAAAGCATACCTGACACCAGTTCTCTGCATAGTATCTCTAGACATAAAGTCATATCGGCACTCACCATAGCTAAAACCACAGCCTCACTAGTAGCACATAACATCCCAGGTTGCTTACTAAGCAATCTAAAACAGGACCTAGTGGACCCAATTAGCTTCCTCTTTAACCATAACCTGAGAACTGGTTTTGTTCCAGCAGAGTGGACAATAACAGCAGTAATCCTCTTTTACAACGAGGTGCGATCAACTGACCCTGGGAACTATAGACCTATAAGTCTAACCAGTCTCATTTGAAGGCCATGGAAAGAATCATCATAGACCTTATCAACAAGGCTATAGGTGACCTTTAAACTCTAGACTCAACCCAGTTTGGCTTCATTGAGGGTAGATCATGCTTATTAAACCTAGTAGACTTCTTTGAGAAAGTCACCAAAGCTCTGGATGAAGATAAAACAGTCCATACTGCTTACCTTGATCTGGCCAAGGGTTTTGACACAATCCTCCACTCTGGTACCATTGATTAACTCTCCTATTTGGGGATTAACCCTTATGTCACTAGATGGTTAGCCAGTTGGCTCACTGACAGAACACATACTGTCAAAGTTGGTGACTCAACCTCTATCAGTACAGCCATCACCAGTGTTGTACCACAAGGATCTGTACCAGGCCCTTTACTGTTCAGAATCTATTTCTCAGAAGTCTAGGCTAAATTAGACAGCCTTTGACTTACCAAGTTTGCTGATGATTGAACTTGGGTGCAATCATTGAGTCTCCTAACAATGTTCACATAATACAGGAGGGGGTTAACATAGAGGAATGATTGATACCCAAGCTACACGGTCTAAAACTATATGCAACAAGGTGTCATTATTATTGCCTTTTGCAAAGTGGAATTCCCCACTAATTACAGTATTGACAACATTTCCCCTAAGATCAAACCCAGTGGTGTGAGCCTGGGAACACTGTTAGATAGCAACCTGAACTTCAACCACCATGTTTTCACAGTGATGGGGAAAGCCTTCTACATTGTGCACCTCATAAGTCAGGGCATTGCATCTTGTTCTGAGGATATTATAACACCACTGTACTCAACTCTCATCAGACCACTAATAGAGTACAATGCTCACATTTGCATGTACCTTACCCGACACCTCCAGCAGCAGGAGAACCACAGAAAATGCAGGGCCTATAAGGCATGCCATGACATACATAGATAGACAGCACTGTCACTGTACTCTGTATCACAAGGCTGCTGAGAGGTGAACTGTGCCTGGCCTACAGGCCAGTCTCTGACCCTGCTCTACTGGAAATGCTGCACATATGCAAATCTAATGGCATAACAGTCACTCAGTCTAGGGATCTTAACCTAGCCTGTGACATTAACAGAAAATGCTTGAGAGACAGCTATAGTTGATGGCATTGGCAGAATCTGTAGAGAGGAAGATGGTAATAGCAGCATCTCACATGCCAGTGTAAAATGTTCTCTCTAATATCAACTATTTTGCAATAGCGTTCAGTCCAACTGATGAAACTATAACTTCCACTCAAAACACTAACGTGCATCCAACAGTTCCAACTCACAAATGAAAAGGCCACTGTGTAAAAAATAACCAACGATGATATTTATTCCACAACGTATAAAACGACCATAATAAAATTCCACAAACAAAATTCCACAAACCTTAAGCGCTTTCACTCATCAGAATATGAGCTTCATCAGAACATTTACATTCGAGTGTTGCCAGTTTAAATAACTTATTTGGCGCAAATAATTTAAAATCTGTTCCATCGTTCTTAAAGCAACATGATTCCCTTTCTAACATACCCATGTAAAAAATATGTATATATATCTACAATACTAAATTAATAAAATTGAGTGATGACTTCGGACATAGAGGATGTGACTGAGGAGTTAGGTTTTATTACAAATTTATTTAAAGATCGAAATTACAATGTTATGATGATGAAAGACGTGTGTGATTATGTATTAAGTGAAAGGGGAAAAAAATACATACCATTATTAGGAACTAAGGCAAAGGGTACTCAGGTGAATTCAGGAAAAGTAACTACAGTGAAAAATTATAACAGAGCATGTGTACTAGAGTATGGTCCTCACACAGAATACATTAAAAAAATTATATCTAGTACATGGAATGTATTAATGGCAGATCTAGAAATTAAGGAGGCTGTAGGTTTACATCCTACATTTGTGTACAAAATGGGAAGGAATGTAAAAGGATATTTAGAGGGGGGTACACGACATAAGAGAACAGAAAACATAGATAAGCACACAACAAGATGTGGAGCTTGCAATCAGTGTTTCGCTATCAACGAAAGTGATGGATTATTATTGAAAAATATTAACAGAACTAGGATTAGGTTTGTGAAAGGGAACTATTCCACCAAATTTGTGATATACCTGGCCAAATGCACAGAATGTTTTGCATATTACATAGGCAAAACGGAGCGATGTTTCAAAAAGAGGATATATGCCCACTTATATAGTATAAGGTCAAAGACAATAAGAATGCACTATTTAGGCATGTAGAGAAATTTGGTACAGAGCACAAATTCACCTTTGGTTTATTGGAAAGAATAATCTCTGATCCTAGAGGGGGGGACGTTAAGAATGTATTGGCTTGTAGAGAATTATGGTGGCAGTTGTATACAGATGCCACCCCCCCCCCCGGATTAAATGAACACATATCAATCAAACCTTTATTAGATAGACGTAGATGATCCAGTTGTGATTATTTAATATGGAGTTCACACATTTTTAACACATAAATTTTTATTTACAAATTAGATTCTTGTATTTACTCAATTTTATTAATTCAGTATTGTAGACATACATACATATTTTTTACATGGGTATGTTAGAAAGGGAATCATGCTGCTTTAAAAATGACGGAACAGATTTGAAATTATTGGTGCCAAATAAGTTATTTAAACTGGCAGCACTCAAATGTAAATGTTCTGATGAAGCTTATATTCTGATGAGTGAAAGCGCTTAACATTTGTGGAATTTTGTTTGTGGAATTTTATTATGGTCGTTTTATACGTTGTGGAATAAATATCATCGTTGGTTATTTTTTACACAGTGGCATTTTCATTTGTGACTTGGAACTGTTGGATGCACGTTAACGTTTTGAGTGGAAGTTATAGTAATATCAACTATTTGAAGAAACACACACACACACACACACACACACACACACACACACACACACACACACACACACACACCACACACACCAGTTGACTGCAGTGAGAACAGAACCCCTACCTATCTATGTACACCGACTAGAGGCCTCCATATGTAAAACAAGAACCACAGCACAAGTCTGACTTAGAGAGTATTGGACAACACTTTAAAAGTGATGACATCAGCAGTGTCTGGTGAGAAGAAGATAGTAATATCATTGTCCCACATGCTGGTGCAAAGTGCTCTCTCTAATGTCAACCAAGTGAAGAAACACATACATACCAGTTGAGTGCAGTAAGAACAGAACCCTTACCTACCTAAGTACATTGACTAGAGGCCTCCTTATTTAATGCAAGTGCCACAGCACAAGTCTGACTTGGAGAGTGTCAAACAACACTTTATAAGTGATGACATCAGCAATGTCTGGTGAAAAGAAAATGGTAGTAGCATTGTCCAACATGCTGGTGTAACATGCTATTTCTAATGTCATCCAAGCAAAGAAACACACACACAAGTTGAATGCAGTGAGAACAAACCCCCTACCTATCTAAGTACACCAACTAGAGATTTCCATATTTAACACAAGTGCCACAGCACAAGTCTGACTTTTATAAGGCTGAAGGGATGTCCAACTGTCAAAATATTGGTACTCCATGGGATTGTAGTGATGACTGCAGGGTGCACAATTATGATCTTCAGACTAGACAGACACACACACACCAGTTGACTTCAGTGAGATTAGAATCCCTACCTAATTAAGTACACAGACTAGAGAACTCAGTATGGCACAAGTCTGACGTTTACAAAGCTGCAGAATAATTTATTGTGGATGACATCATCATTAGATGTACGAAAGAAGATGTTGGGAGGCCTGGCTGAAATGGATAGCTAGCTATGTGCAACTGTCAAAATATTAAATATCTGCATGTTACCACATTGTTGAGTGTACAATGTGTTCCATTTGCTGTTGTTTCCAGTGTGCATGTATACATTACAAAGACAAGTTTGCAAACTATTTGCAAACAGCTGTCCACATTACTACAAGTATTGGAAAATCTGAATGTGTATTGTCATTATAAAAAATGTGTATGGTATATAAGAAAGCATTTGTTATTTATTTATGTAGTGTAGTTGATATATTTGTGAAAAAGTACTAAGAGAAAATGTTTGAAGTGCATGAATGGAGGTAACAGATTGCTGAAATGTAAATATGTGTTCTTTTCTTAAAAGTGACTTCCCTTTGTTTGTGTTTTTACATGCACTTTCATAGGATGAAGACTAAATGGACAGTAAACATGCTATGGTGCACTTTTCATAGCACACTGAAAAGCAGTGGGTTTGCGCTATTGATGGGAAAGCGTTTGCACATGCAAGATGCACATTCAAACTGCTTTCCCTGTTTGCACATAGTTAAGCGACGAGCAAGCATGAGCCTCATTGTTACAATTATGAGTGTTCGGACTACTGAGTTTATGAAACACACCTGTTGCTTAGCTGCCTCTGTGGTAGCTGGTGTAAATACACTGAAAATTTTCTTTTGGAGCCTTGGTGATATAGGGTTTGAATCCAGGTGTATATAATAGATGTAAATATGTATTTATAATGCAATAAAATAATTCTTTATCTTATACTCACTGTGTGCTACCTTAGTGCAGTGTGTTTAAACAGCATTGCATGGAGGTAACTGCACCATTGAAGAGGTGTTCACCATTGCTTGGCATTGGTGCGAGATGCCAAATTCTACCCAAACATAGAGGCCAAAAAGTGAAGGACTCCATTAATTTTTTTACTTATGTGTGTTGTGAGTGATTCTATTTTTTGACCAGATTAAAGGTGTTAAAATTGGGTAGATAAGAAAGTAGTGAAATGGGGAGCAAGTAGAAGGAAAAAAAGGGAAAGCAATATAGGAATGTGCAGGAGGGAGATAGGAAAGAACCATAACAATCCACTTCTTCAACAGTGTAAATAAAAATATGTACAAAATATTAGCTGAATTTGGAAATTTGGACTGTCACCTCAACAAAGAGGGGTGACAACAACACAGTCATGTTGTATAGCCAATTGGACCGAACCAAGTGTTTCAAAAAGACATGTGTGTGACGTGGCGAGTTATGTAGGGGGACAATATTTTTTTTGTGGGACAGTGCCCATTTATTTTTCACTTCAGTAAGAGAGGAATGTTGGGTAAAGGATGTAGGTATTTCTGGGTCAGATAAGTAGGATAGGCAAGGAACCAGATGCAAACAAACAGGACAAACCAGACAAGGCACAGGAACAGTGAGGGACATGACAGGTTGGGGACACCATGATTGGGGTTAGGGAGGGGACAACAGATGCCCATGCCTGTCAAACATATGGACAGTGGGAATCTAGTCCTCACCCGCAGGACTGTCATCATCACCCCCTTACTCCACTGGCTGTTGGAGTGCTTGATGTCTTCTCCAATGGACCATAAATGAGAGCAGCCTCTCCATTTGGGGTAGGTGTGCACCAATGCTGTTGTACACAGCCCTACACACCAACCCTGGCATCTTCTGGTAGGTGACAAAATCCCCATCTCTGCCTCTGCTCCTGGAGAGTACCACAGCACCAGCTGTCGGGGTAGTGCTACCTGATGTGGAGGGCCCAGGTAGCACATGGGGCAGCAGAGTCAATACTGCCAGGTTGTGTCTCAGATGTGCTGGGTGTCAGTGAAAGAAACAGATTCCTGGATTTTGTAAACACACACTCCCTGAACCAGATGGTTGATGCACCAACCAGAGGTGCAGCCATACTGGATCTGGTCTTCACTAATATGGGAGAGTGCTGCACACCCCCTACTGTAATGTCTTCCCTGGAAAGGTCAGACCACAAAATGGTCTCATTTGGAGTAAAAATAAAACCTGGACCCCCAGCTAAACCTGGATAACCTGGAAAAATTTCAAGCCCCCATAAACCCTGAGAACATTGTTGCCTATGCAGAACTGTTCACAGAAACCCTATACAAGCATGTTAATAGCTGCATAGATGCAGTTGTACCCACCAGGAATAAGTACAGAACTAACTTAAAAAACAAGCCACCCAGATGGAATAACAAAATCAATCGGCTGTATAACAGAAGGAAGAAAATAACAGCAAAAATTAGGAGGTGCAGCACCCAGCAAGATAAAAGTACTCATCAAACTGAACAAATATCTCAGAGGACAAATACAGTCTACCAAAACCAAATTTGAGTTGAATGTGGCTTCCCAGGCCAAGGACAACCACAAGATCTTCTTTAGCTATGTCTGCAACCTCAAAGGCAATACACAATTGTGTCCAGCACTCGTTGTAAGTGGAGCCACCTATACTGAGCCAGAAGATATAGCAAACCAACTGGCTGATAAGTTCAGCTCCAACATTACCCCCTCTCTCCCCCTCAACCTTCCCTCAGGAAATACCATCTAATATAACTCTCCCTGCTATCACTAGGGAACAGGTCCTTTAATGCTCTCTCTAAGGGCAAGCACTGCATCAACGGGCCCAGACAACATCCCAGGATGCCTTCTAAATACCATGAAACATAACCTGTCAGGGCCTCTGAAATTGCTATTTAACTATAGCCTCCAAATAGGCTTTGTGAATGAAGAACAGCAACAGTCATCCCTCTGCACAAAAGTGGGCCATCTACAGACCCTGGAAACTACAGACCCATAAGTCTCACTAGTCTTATATGTAAAAGGCATGGAAATAATTATTATGGAAATGATCCGTAGTGATATAGTAAACCTCCAGACACTGGACCCAACACAGTTTGGTTTCATCAAGGGCAGATCATACCTATTCACCCTGGTAGACATCTTTGAGAAGGTCACCAAAGCAATGGATGGGGGAAAAATGGTTCACACTGCGTAACTTGACCTAACTGAGGCATTTGACAAAATACCCCACTCGGGCATTGTTGGCAAACTCAAAAGGTTAGGTACAAACTCATATCTCACCCGGTGGATAGCCAACTGGCCCAAAGACAGTACCCAGGAAGTTAGAATTAGGGAGTCCGCCTCTACAAAAAGGCTACTCACAAGTGAAGTCCCTCAGGGGATCAGTCTTTGGACTGCTCCTTTCTGGCATTTACTTCTCTGAAATTGAGGCCAATGTCAATGATCTCTGGCAAACTAAATTTGCAGATGATTGCAAATTAGGAGCTGTCGTTGAATCCCACACTGGCACAAATGTTCTGCAGGAGGGGCTGACACAGACAAACAACTGGTGTCAGAGCTATGGACTGAAATTAAATGCCAAGCATTGCATAATAGTATCCTTTGGGAAGTCATCCACCCCTGGTAACCATCATATTTACAACACACCCCATTAGAGTTAACCTAGTAGTCAGGGACTTAGAGACACATATAGATAGTAATCTAGCCTTTGACCATCATGTGTTTACAGTAGTAAGGAAATCCTTCTGTGTTGCACAACTTATAAACAAAGTTATGGCTTCTAAATCCAAGGAAGCCAAACCTATGATTGAGTACAATGACCCCTTTGGTATGTGCCTAGCCAGGCATATCCAACAATTGGAACATCCACAAAGAATTCTCACTAAAAGAATACCAGGCTTAAGTAAAATGTCCTATGCAGACTGCTTCAAGGCTCCATCCCTGTATTCTGTCTCCTACAGGCTTTTGAGCAGAGATCTATGGGTGGGAGGTTGTCATAATGGTTAAGGTGTCCACCTTATAGACACAAAGTGCAGGGTTTGATTCTTACATGGGGTAAATGGCTGGGCTTAGAATGGCCCACAAGGGCAGTTACCCTGGTACTATTTAGTGGGGTTGGGGTTGGTATAATGGTGAAGGTGTTTACCTCACAGGCAAGACGTGCAGGGTTTTATTCTCACCAAGAGAAATTGTCTAGGCTTAAAATGGTTCATGAGGGCAGTTATCCTAATACTTACTTAGTGGGAGTTTGGGGTTGGCATAATGGTTACAGACACAAGGTGCATGGTTTGATTCTCACATAGGGTAGTTGGCTAGGCATAAAATGGCCCACAAGGGCAGTTATCCTAGTACTAATCTATGAACCATTACTTCTATGAACTATAATCTATGCCTGATATACACAGCATTGCCAGACCCTCCTCTGATGTACCTCCTGCATAGCCGCAAAACAAATAGCACAAGAATTACTCATTCTAAAGACTTAAACCTTATTCTGTGATATAAATAGGACCTGCTGGAGACACAGGTATGTATCCCAGAGGTTACCCTCTCGCTGGATTAGGCTCCCCATCCATGTGAACAGAGTTCCTCCCAAACCCAATTCAATTGCAACTAGGGCAATTGGATGGGGAATAGGAAATTCATCCCTGGTTTGGCACCTATGTCTGTAATGGACACAGGCAACCTGTATATGATTAATCTCCCAGGCCCTAGCTTGTAAATGTTTCATCTCCCAAGCCCCTGCTACACTTATCAAGGGTATCACAACTTGTCAGAGATTTGGGATGCATGGCTAGGCTTAAAAAGGCCTTTGTGGTTGTTAGTCTAGTAAACACCGATGAATCTATGAACCTATGAAGGATCCGGTGGAGCAGGGGCAGGCCTAGCCACAGGGGTTGGCCTGCCTCCCTGCGAAGTAAATCATTTTGTGATTTGTCAGAGATGGATGACATGAAAAAGTTTTGACAACCCACAGAAAAAAGATAGAGATAAGGGTTGGGATGAGACAATAAAAAGAGCTAAAATCAGTGCCATCATATGTGACATACAATTCATTATCAAAATACTAAAGTATTTTATCCAACTTTTACATTTAAGCTTACTCCTTAATAACTACAAACTATAAGTAAGGACTGCTCAAAGTAATCCTTGCAGTGTGCATGTATTGTACATATGCTTGTTCCGATTATGCAGATAAAGTTAAAAGCAGGGCATTTATGCCCTAGTGTTGAAAATAAATTATGTAAAATATTTTTAAAGGATTTTACTATATATTTTTTACTTGTGGTATTTGAACCCACAATGGCTGACTACAGTATTAGACTTGACTCCTACAGCTGGCTTGTGCTACAGAGTCAAGCTTGCATGCTTGCTTTTACAGTTATAATGTACATGCTTATTTTGCAACAACTGTATAGAAAATAAATAATGTAGCTAAAATAATAGTTCTGTTGTGCTACATACATACATACATACATACACCTTACGTCCTTCAGTCTCTCTAGATGCTCAGCATGGGCATCACTAGTCACCATAATCTCTGTGTTGTCTGTAGAATAAAGAGAAGAGAACAAGAGAAGAGGATTATGCATACAAGTCTTGCCTATCTGCAGCTTTCTATCTACTATAAATTTTCTTTATCTCTATACTTACACAAATGTCGGATGTCAGCAGTCCTAAACTCCTCCAACCACTGGTTGAGTATATCCCTCTTGCACCTTTTCAAGTCATTAAAGTGATGCCTGCACTATTCTCCAGTGCGTGCAATGCCAATTGCACTGGAAACAACCTTGGCCAGACTATTCCAAGTCTTGGACTTGTACTGGAAGCTGGGATAGTCCCCCTGCAAGAGCATTTGGCTGTGGTGCTCTACAAGGAGTCCAGTGAAGATTCTGGACTTCTCAACACCCCCACACCTTAAATTGAGCACCTTCCCTTCTACCACCAGACATGTCTGACCAGGGAAGACAGCAATAGTTAAGATCGATTTTCCACCAATGACTATTATTGCATTTACTGGTAGTGTGCATACCCAAACAATGATGCCAACCATGTTTGTGCAATGTTAAACAAAGAGCAACAGTGCCAAACAGAGAGAAAAGCAGCTTATGAAATTGGAAGGTTAATATTGCACTTGGCATTAGTCTGAGGGTTGTCTGCTCCTGGAACTGTTAGGTGATTTAACTTTGCAGACATGTACAGGTGACATAAATTTTATGACTTGACACATTTTTGAGGAGCTTTACAAACTGATAAAATTCATTTTTACAATGTGGGATTCAAACCTATGCATAAAATACAAAACACTTTCTTCCACAGTGGTGATTTTTCATCCTTGCAACAGAAGAAGTGCTTCTCAGATATAATCATTATTTGCATATAAATACATATGACAGAATGAGGGGTTAACCATGAATATGTGTTACCTCACAAGCTCTTGGGTTATATATCTGTGTGTGTGTGACTATTATTGAATTCTGAAGACCATCCAAGGCCAGAGAATACAATTATGGCTGCAGAAAAATATTAACCAGTATACCCTCCCTCACACAAATAATTCATATTAGTTTATTAAAATTGAGTGTACAACAGTTAATAGGGTCTATATTATAATCTTGACCATTCAGAATGTCGACAACCTCTTCATCGACACATATGTGTCAAACAGCCACATCAACGAATGGCCACATCATCAATTTCTTTCCAAGGGAAAGAAATCGGTAGGCCAAATATGCACAACACAATACAACAATCACTATAAAGTGAGGGGGCTTCTCCTCCCACACCCCCCTAACTGAATATACTAACTCCAAGATCACACTACAGTGGGGAAAGGGCAGATGTAAGACAACTGCCAACCGATTTCTTTCCCTTAGAAAGAAATCGATGATGTGGCCAGTCACTGAAGTGGATGTTCGATACATATGTGTCAATGAAGAGGTTTTCGACATTCTGAATGGTCGAGATTATAATATAGACCCAGTTAATACAATTAGGAGTGTGTAATCATTTTTTTCATGTGAATTTTAATATAACGTAAAATGGAACAACAGAAAAAATATTTGGAATTTGCTGTATTAGAACCTAGGATCATCTGTATTGCAGCCCTATATTTGCACTTGCTGCCACAGGAATAGTTAAAAAACAGATATTTTCATAATCATTATTAACGTCTGTGTGCTGACTGTTAAGCAACACTGCTTACCATGTTTGCATGCTGCCCAATATACTTGATAGAATATATCCATTTTGAAATTGTCTACTGTCTGCTTCCTCCCTGCAGGTAAGCGATGCACAACTGTGAGAAGCAAAGCTAAGCTAAGCTTGTTTTATCTATGTGAGTAGTGTTTCTTAGGTTGATCCTTAAACAACAAATGTGGGACTTGAACCATGATCTACAGATAGCATTGACTGTGTGGATTACCGTGTTTAGCAGATGTGCTACACACAAACATATACACATATGATCCACAGGTGTAGCTTATGTATAAGTTATTAGAGAAGTACATTACATGACATTTCTTATATTTATCCATTTCCCATGTTTGTGCTAAGCCGTGCACTGTGGAAATACTGGTATATTAAAAAACATTTAAAATAAACAGTCCAAAATAAATGTTAGTCCACAAGAAAGATTTTTACACAATTCTGGATATGAACTTTCACACCAATGAACCTAGAAAACACAGTAAGGGTGTCTTATCCCTCTTTGCCACAAAAACAGCTTTGCGGCAGGAATAAAAATCATTGTGTATAGAAGCACGTCCAAAATTATCCATGGTATTAATAAGACATATGGCACTTGTACACTTCTGAATTGTTTGTACGTGTTAATTTCAGATGTACTCCAATGAGTGATCTCACAACCATTTATAACTATTGTTTGCAGAAATGCAGCTCTGTCTTATCTTTCTATAGTGTTTATGCTTCTTTTATCTGAGCAGTAATCTGAGACATGCAGTCTCTAAGGCATGTTGTAATATTGTCCTTAAAATGTGTGAGACTATTAAATGGCAATAATATGCAGTTTTCAATAAATGCAGGGAGGTTGGATATTACTGGACAGAAACTGTGAAATGTGTGCTGCTTACTAACATTTAAAGCCTTGATACAATTTACAGAGGTTTGCTTTGCTATTGTTACTTCTTGGTTTTGTATCAAACTTTGGTTTGTGTGTAACTGTGACATGTTACAACCACATAACCCTTTTTATATTTGAATAACCTGAACACTCTTGGTTTGTCTAGTGGGTAATATTGAAAAACTAATAATATGTGTTATATCTATGCAGGACTTTTATTTATGTGATATTTATGTGTAGTATTCTTCTTTTGTTTTTTTTTTTATGTCACCTAGGACTATGGCACCCAAGTGTCCTAATCCCCACAAACCCTACTTCAGTGACCCTGAAAATGATGTGATTGTCCAAGCATTTTTGCAACATGGTGCCTTTCTTCTTGAGAGGGAATGTGGGGATATGTCTGGAAGAAGGAAAATATGGAACCAGGTAAGAACGATGTGAACACTGTTGGGGGATGCAGCAGGACATATGATCAGGTGTGTCATTGAGCCACTGATATGATTTCATCGGCCCAGAAGAGAGCAGTGGCCCATGGACAGCTGGCTATCGGTGGGGGGGGGCTGCTACAGAGCCACCACTGACACCAAATGAAGAGTTCCTGTCTACTGTCAAGGATCCAGAGACCTCAGTGGAAAGTGCACAATAGCATGTGATCAATGTTGTTGCTGCTGTTAGAGGGAGCACAAGTATATCCTAGGAGGAGCCTCCAGGTAGACTTACTTATGTCAAATTTTAAATACATCTTGTATAGTAAAATATTGAAGCTATTATTAAGTTGGTTTAATAAATTTTTGAAGGGTGAACTAGTTATACAATGATACAGTGAACACATTTTGGTTCATTACACACGAGCTTGGGGTGGACACATCATCCATGTTTCAGTTAAATGTTTTGTTAAGGGACATATAAAGGCCAACATTTTCCTCCCGTGTTATTGTTATTGTGATGATGGCATCCTTACATTTTGCTTAACTTCTTCCAGGGCCATCCTCCTTAGCAAGTGTGACATCATCTGAACATGGTAAGCCAAACTTTTTTATTTCAGTACTGGTGAGCATTCACAGAAATACTCATTTACCTATATGTATGAGGTGGGTGTTAGGACTGTGTGTATATTGCTGTACCATCTGTGATACTGGCACCAGTTAGTCTATTAGCATACCAGTGTTAGTTCGTTAGCATATATTGAACTGTAGCAGTGTAGCTTTTAATTTTTTCCTGTGTTTGTTGCTTATTATCACGTGTGATCCTGACAGTGGAAGTGCAGGACTCTTACCACCTGATGCTAGAGTATCGTCAGACTCTGATGATGATGGTAGCCAAACAAAGGAACAGTAGGGGTGCAGAGGTTGAATCTGGCACTGAGGCTGATATTCAGCCATCTCTTGTAATTCCATTGGACACAGCCAGTAGGCCTATGCAAATCTATTCCAGTGAGTCCTTATATATTGGACAGGTTGGGAATGAGACACTTGATCAGTGTAGTGTAATTACTTCAGTGCCTGTTGACTCTGGCTAAAGCCAAAGTGTGGGTGAAGTGCCATGCAGAAGGGTTGTTCAGGTTGCTATGAAGTGGCCTGCTGTCCATCCTCCACCTGATCCAGGTGTGTCTTTCTGTGCCACTCGACATATGTTAAGGGCCATCATGGAGGTGCAGGCATGTTCCAATAGGACCTCTGAGGAAATGCTTAGGATTGTAGATGTGGCTCAGGATGACAAGTGTAGTTGTCTCTACTGAGTTACCGATTCAATGGATCAGATGAATGACATGTTGGAATGGGCGGTGTTTATGATGGAACATCTGCTGGGAGGGGGACAGCATTCACATGGGCGTAGGTCAGCCACATCATCTGATGTTAGCTAACTTAGCCATGCCAGATCATGCTCCTGTAGTGGCAATACTTCCACTGCTTTATCAGTTGTTGAGGTGTCCACACACATAGACATGGCAGCCATGGGTTAGTGGTCTTGGGCATACTTGTGAGGGCAGCTCATCCTGCAGACATCAGTCATGTTCAGGTAGCAGCAGTGCATCTGAGTGTGGGCATGGATGTGTTAGTAAAACTCTTGGCAGAGCCAGTTCTCAGGGTCATGGACTTTGACGATAAACTGACACCTCTTCCATACACAGCTCACAACTGTTTGACATGCCAGGATGTAAAACTAACATAGCGCTTGGCTGTATTCTTGCAGACACTCACATACCAATTTCACCTGGAGTGACCATTCAGACACACATGCATAACAGTTACTTGGGTCACTTGTGAAGTTTAAAGCTAATTTTGTCTCAGTAGCCATTTGATACTTTATCCAAATGTCTGCCTGCTTCTCTTTCTTACTCACACACACTCATTACCTTTTGTGTCAGCCTAGACCTCCTGCCCCCCCCACACACACACACACACACACACACAGACACACACACACACATAACACCCTGTGCAAATGATGATAACTGTGCCATATCCTTGTTTTCTATCTTTTGGATTCATAGATACACAAGTTTTTTGTCTGACGCTCGGGGTGCATGTCTGACTTAGTGCTTATTATATCTGTTTTTGTGATTCTGTTTTCTTACAAGTTTTTCCAAAGTGTACATACCTGCTAAACTCTTGGACCAACAAAGCTGGACCAATAAACATTGTGGTCCTACAAATAGACTGTTGATAGAATAACAGGTTTTGAATTAATGTTTTATGTTTGTTCTGAGGGATATGAAGTCTGAAATTGAAATGTGTGTCATTCTTTTCTAACTTCACTCCTTAATGATTTTCCATTACAAACATATGAGGCCAAATGTGGACATTCATTGAAATCTGTAATTTTAGATGTAAGGTCTTTGAAGCCCATGCCTTGGCCCAGCAATCAAGGAGCCTCAATCCTCACCACTAACACAATTAAGGGGCATCTCATATAGGAGGAAAGGATAATAAATACACACAGTAAAGTGCAATTGTCCTTAAGAGCGCACAGAGATCACAGTCAGTCCGGGGCTGGTCGCTCCCTTGCTCTCCAGGTCCCCAATAAGGTGCCCCCCCCCCCACTGGCACAGCTATAGGGTCCAGATCTCAGCCAGCTGGGCATGCTAAACCTCCAGCACCCTCTCTGTCCAACCAGTGCTTTGTGTTTCTGCCCAAGTAGCTGACATACACACACTTTGAGATAAGCTTTTATACAACTACACAGACACTCCTGTGAAAGGCTGGCACATGTTCTCCAGCTGTGCCCCTTTTACCCAGACTATAAGGTATGAAATCACTGCCACCACCAAGCTAATATTTATCAGCTACTCATAGGCCCTTAAAAGGGTGTCCAATTATTACTGTGCAATATTATTATCCAATTAGTAGTATAACTAAACAGGGTCTATATTAGATCAGCGAACACTTAAAAAAGCGAACGCTGATTGATCGAACTTATGTAAGTGAAAGCTTACAATCTCGAACTGTCAGGACAGTGATTTCTTTCCTAGGGAAAAAAATCGCTGATCCAAAACACATACACATAACACAAGCACACCAAACAAACAGCAATCCACACACATACACCTACATTCTGACACCTAACCCTACACTAAACTATACACACACCACTAACTATCCACTTACCTTAACCCAAACCCTAACCCTAAGGTCCATCACTGTCGCACACTCACCTCACCTGCTCCCTAACCCTAACTCACCTAACCCACCCTAACCCTCATATCCACACAATCATACATATACCTAACCCGCGCCCTAACCCTAACTTACCTAACCCGCCCTAACACTCACATCCACACAATCGCACACTTACCTGAACCTGACCCTTAACTTTCCACCACAGCACTGAAAATACCAAAGCAACAGAAACAGAAAACCAAATTCTTTCCCTAGGAAAACATTTGGGTTTTTGTTGCTTCAATATTTTAATCTTTCGCTTACTTAAAGTCGATCAATCAGTGTTCGCTTTTTTAAGCATTCGCTGATCTAATATAGACCCACTAAACAGTCAAGGCTTATTAGAGTGACTTGGTACAGGATCCCTATATACATGCAGTGTACTCTTAGACCTTAACTTATCTCTACACAAAACAGCCACAGTTGAAAGGTTTTAAAATATTTAATAATAAATAATAAAAACACAATACAGTACTTCTTAAGACACAGTGCTAGTCAAGAGTTCAGAGATCACAGAGAAATACTTAAAATAATTCAGTAGTACAGTTCTGACATCACAGAAAAACACTTAGTCTAATCTTTCTAGTTTCTAGCTATTTCTAAGAGAAAACACATATATAAAATAAACTTACATATAGAACACAGGCAGAGTGCTGATGAGTTGGATGGTCAAGACAAAAATGCTTAATGATCTCTGATTCTGTTTTTAAAATCACATTCCTGGTTCATATTACATCATTCTTCACACTTTCCTGGGTTTCCCAGGCTAACAGGCTACATTCTTTTGTAAGCTCACACCAGGGCAGGAAGCAAAGCCATTAAGGACATTTATGCATGCAAATTCTGGCCATTACTCTGGCCTTAAACAATAGCAAGAATTCTTTCACCTAGACAGGCTGGAGCTAACTTTAAAGAGCAAAGATAGTCATAAAATGCTTGACTTAGCTTCCTTACAGCAGAGTACACTGTTGTTACATTTCTGCAGTTCCACATGTAACACTATTTTTGCCACTTAAGTCAACAAGCCTGTGGTTTACATTAATATTTACAAATGACAGAATTATCTATAAAATTATATCTGGCTACGCTGGCAGCATTCACAAGGTCTATTATTTGATAGGGGACACATACTCACATACATTAGTGCTGTCACATCTTGATGTAATTGCTGTAAAAAATCACCCACCTTATACTTACATTACCAAGTAACAATATGCAATGATATGCCATTCAACTTTATTCTTAGACATTTATTTTCCTGTTCCAGGTTCAACACTTACCTTGGAAATCCAGCAGGTACAAGAGTTTAAGTTCAGGGCTGATTGAGTCTGATGCTAGCAGTACACAGCCATTACATGGGTCAGTAAAGGCTGTGAGTGTTGCCTGGCATCAATGTTACTGTATGTGTGTGCGTAGGATGAAGGCTTTAGCCCCTTAGATGGTGGATGTGCGCTTTGCCCATTGCCTCTTCACCAGTGCAATGCCATATTGTGCATGTCTACATGTGCCTATATCCACAAGGGTTGCTGTTTCCTCCTCTGACTTCTCACCTGCATGTGGCTGTGGTGACCTTCCCAGTGGTGCAATTTGTGGCCCTACCCCTTGCAGTTCCTGCTGAAGCTATTTTCTCAGGATAATATTGTGGAGCATGGCAGAGACAGTGAATATTTCTGCACATGTACAGGGATTGTTTTGCAGGTCTCCCCCAGATGTATCAAGGCACCAGAATCATGACTTCAGCAGCCCAAACACATCCTCTGTGATATTTCTTGTTTGAACATGTGCCCCATTAGAGCATTCTTCAGTTGGTGTGTGAGCATTTCTGGTGGGCATCATCAGCCAGAGTTCCACTGCATAATCTGCATTCCCAGTAAATGACCTTGTGGGATACCCCTGGTAAACATATCATACAGTTGAGAGTTTGACAGCTATGTGAGTCGTGGTAACTACCTGGGTTGCCTGCACACACATTCAGCATGATTCCCTTAGCTTTACACATGACCTGCTACTTAATAGAGTGGTAGCCCTTTGTATTTATGTATACCATACCCCTGTTCCCTGAGTAGCGCTTTGATTTATACATGTGTACAGTCTATGGCACTCAGGACTTCAGGATAGTATGCTACAGGGTAACATTCCTGCATAGTTCTGGCTCTGTCCTCAGCTGTACAGGGAAAATATAAGCACTCACTGGCATGTTGCAGTATAGCATTTAAGAATTGATGGAGGATCCTGGATGCTGATGCCTGTGACTCACCCAGCATGTGCCCTGTTGGTCTCTGGAAGTTTCCTGTAGATAAAATTCTAAGTGCTACACATTACCTTAGTCACCACTGGTATTGGTTACCCTCAGTTTGCCCTTGCTCTCATTTGAGGACGACAGAAGTTGCAGAGTTCCTGCAGTGTGTCTCTCCACCCTGTAGCACTCTATAATTACCACCTCATACAAGTTCTAAAAACCCTTCCCCTTCTTAGCCATGGTCCATCAGCAGCAGCAGCAGCAGCATAGACATGGGCCTGCTGCACATACACATGAATAAGAACAATATAAGCCCCTAACATTTTTTCCATGTAGCCTAGTTTCCGTGGCTGTATTCCAATAGGTTTCAGAATTCACAGAGAAAACCAGCACTGAGTCTACATGGTTGCTTTATAGCTTGCTGACTAGTTCCTCCATTTTGGATTGGTTGATTACCATACACTTCAGCTGCTTATGCTGTAGTTAGCATGCCACAATGTTTACCTCATTTGTGAAGCTCTACATGGCATGTAGAGCCACTTACTGAATACAAAACAGTGAGGTATCATGTGCACACCGCTCCATGATGTGTACACAGTTTTAGCGGGCCATGTAGGGTTTACTGAATCTGCACCATAATGTCTTTCTGAATATGTAAATAATCATATCTTCTGTAAATAACGCATGACATGCTTAGTATAGTGCAAAGGCTAATTTTAATACTGTTAATGTAATGTAATAAATATAACCTCATAGATATTTACATTATAGCTTTTGAAAAAAGGGGTGTTTTATTTTCTGGCTCTGAATACACTAATAAAACAAATTATAAAATCCAAATGCACCAAAACATGACCAAATATGCAACACAACAAGAGAGAGAGAGAGAGACAAACAGGGATTAGATTTAAAACATTTAAGTCACTAGCCATGGCATATATACAAGTGTAAACAATAGAAAACAATAGACCAATGCACAGTACTCAGAGCACTAACTGGTAAACTGGAACTGTAGACACACAGTATTACATTACTTGGAGCTGCATAGTTAGCAACCCAGACTAAAGAAGCAAGCAGTATAAAGGCACGGATATTACACAGTGATATATCAGCAAAGCAAACCTACTTAACGATGTGGCTTTAGAGATCAGGAGTAAGTTGTGAACTTTAACCTCATGGCCATTGGGAATGCTTGTGTAAATAAGTTTCCTAGAATGTAACATACCATCCAAGCTGAGCACAGAGTATAAGCTAGACTAAAGCTATGGATCTAGCCCCATCCCCCATCAACAATGTAAAATAAACCCAAACTAATTAACTAAAAAGGATTTGGTAGATCACCAAGAGGTGTCCAGTAAGCTGCAGTATGTGAGGTGACAGAGGCAGGAATATGTAAAATCTATTTTTTTTTTTAGTCGCCAGGTCAGGTGTGGGTGTGCTTTTGTCACCCAAGAGGAGAGAAGACAGGAAAATTCAGTACTGATGGCCCCTGAATGTACCTGAGACAGTGAGATCCATATATGCCAAGCTTCTGTTACTGTCAGTAACTTCAGGTATACAACTCAAACATGTCACATGTAGGTTATCAACCAGTATAAGGCATAGGTGAGGAACCGGTGCCTTCCATTAACGCACCATACTTTTTTTCTCCATAAAATGTGGAATGTTGCATAACTTATAGCTGGTTCAGATCTGTGAGCTTGCATTCAGAACTAATGATTAGTTAGGAATTAATATAGTCTTCAAGGATGTGGCATGTAAAATGGGGTATGAGTGGAAAACAGAAACTTGTATACCTGGGAAGTTTTGCAAGGTACAAGGGAAAGACAGATTTCTTGAGGGGGTGCTGGGAGTCAGTCAGGAATGAAGGTGAAAGGGGCTATAATTAAATATTTGGTATTTTTACTTCAAATTCTTCTTGAAGTTGTAAATCCTGGGTTGAGTATGAAAATGGTCCACTGAGATCAGCGCTCTTCCTCAGTCAACAAATAATAAATAAAAACAGATTTCAGTGGAGATCTAAGAACCACTTGACTTAATAACAGATATTACCAGAACTAAGCTTTTGGAAAGCAGACTTCTTTTGTAAGCAAGAAAAGGATGTAAGCTCCTGTTGGCATTTGTTGGGATTTTTTGCACCCTTCTTCTAATACATTCTTTAAACTTGTGGGCCTCCATGGGATTGTTGATCCCAAAAGCTTACCAGGAGAGGTAGATTCTAACATAGATAATAATTTTCATAATGTAAAGATGAGAGCCGTTCACCAATTTAGATGGGCAGGGAGGCTGGTGCTTTAGGTGTATATGTGACAGAGGGTCACCATGGTCAAGGGAAACTATCACCACACTAGTCTGGAGCTAAGAGAGAGATTAGATGACAAGGACTTTTGGTGTCAGCAATATCTGAAGTGTTTGTAGGAGGGAATGTCAGTTTTGGTTTTGTACCGAATAGTGAAGGCTTTAACATAGAAGTTCAAGTCTAGGAGTGCCAGACTTCCTTCCCATCCAGGATTGGACAGCTCCTGAATATTAAAGCTTTTTCTTTTGTACTGAATATTAAAGCTTTTTCTTTTGTAACACCATTAAAAATTCAGAGCTGATTTACAATTTTTCATTAGTCAACAAATAGAAGTGTATTACAGATGTGAAAAAAAAAGACAGACCAGTCATTTATAGGTACCATTTAAGCATAGTCAAGGGAGGTGAGCAAAGTCATTTTGATACAGTTCTAATACTTCATGTAGTCCCTTCAGAAAGGATTTAAAGTGGTTTTCTTACATCCCTTGCCAACATTCTCATCAGCGTGTTTGTTCCAAACCTCCTCCCATTTCCCTGTAAGCTGTAACAGTGTCAGTATACTTGCCTTTCCCATGCCATACTCACAACACATCATAGCCTGGTTCCCATCTGTTTTGACAAATAGTTTACTACAAATACAAGTTGTTCCTGCAGATAAATTTTATTACTACAAACTAAAATGTGAATCAATATTGAGACACTAAAGGGTTTTGAAGAGAACCCAGAGAACCCCACAGTGTAAAATCCAAAATACAGAACTTAAACTCAGTAACAACCCTAGAAGTCCCAATGATTCTTGATAGCCTCCAGAAACCCTAATGTAGAAGATGAATATTTCTGCCCAGTGTTACTGCAATCTCATTAATTATTTCCAGGCTCTACATTATTGCTTCCTTATTATAGAGCTATGACTTCATAATGTCTCCCTTGTATCATGGCAGCATTGCTTTGTGCGCCTGCTTGAAATTCCTGTTCAGTAGAGCTGCCAACATTGTAATACTGCCAGCAAATGTACATTTATTAAAGTTAACAAGACAAGGCTTTCACAGCCTTACGAAAGTGCACAGCTGTGGCACTGAAACCTGTGTTTACAGTTTGAATGGTAGTGAATGATAAAACAAGATAAGGAATTGTCCACAGTTTGACTGGAAAAATCATATTAACATACACAGTAAGTCTTGTTTTTTCAATTATTTTGAGACTTTTTTGCTCAAAACAAGCCAACTCATATTCTCAGTCTATTTTTACTAAGAAAGGTTTAACATCAGAGGGAGCAGGTCCAATTATGGTATGTAATAAACAGTGTCCATCACTCCTTCAGTACCCGGTTATTTTTAGTTGAACTGTAAACCTTGGATACTTCAGCATTTATGCATCAATTTGACACTGACATCTGTGTGCTTGTTTTCTTCATACCATTACATTATGACAGAAATGCAGAGAAGCATGTTTTCCTAATCCACAAGTGAAAAGATATTTATATATATATAGCCTACATGTTAAATGTTTGATAAGCTACACTTGTGTTCTGTACCTTGTAAGCTACAGAAAACACCCACAAACCCACTCATGATGCTACGACCCATATGCTACATCAGCAGTCATTCTAGAAAGTGTAGTCATAAAGTTTTTAACACAGGGAAAATTTGATACTTGACAGGGATGACAGATACTGTCAAGGAAACGTCTTGTACCAACTGTTGCAGCTACATTACATATTTCTTGGCAAGTTATGTGGTTAAGAAATCCACCTTTATATTTCTCTGAAACGATGAACTGTTCATTATGCAGTACAGCTGAGTGAGTTAATTTATTGTTTTAAAAACTCATTTATAAATAAAAGAGATGCTTTCTACTAGCAAACATCACTAATGCCCATTGCAGTTCACTATCATAAATGATTACATGATTTTTATGTTGCTTATCTTTTTTAAATAACTACTTATATAAGATGTGGTATAGGTACACAAGATTATAGATATCTGTTTGCTTATTTGTTTGTTTGATAACCAGACAACACTAATGCATTGCATCCATTTTAGAACAACTCTGGCCTCACCTCTGTCAGAAATAATAGATATATTTAATGCAAAACAAGGGCAAATACGCAACTCATACAAATGGTGGGTCTGAGCAGGGGTTCGGTTTACATTTACATACTTCTTGGAGAAAAGTCACATTGATACAGCTGGCTTTGTATGCAAGTGAATTAGCACTAATGCTAAGATGCCAGCAGGTCAGAACCAAGCAGTATGGCCTTAGCTAACCCTTGTTCTCTTTTGAATAGTTGTGGGTTAATGACATTCATTAAGTCCCAAGTGGTCAGTATAACAAGGATAAATATCTAATTTCTGTCTTCCCTTTCTTCACTCTCCTAAATATTTATTTTCGGTATCAGATGAGCACAGCCTTAGAAATGTGTTTCTGTCCTTAGCAGCCATTCTGCTTCCTGTATGTTACACATCCATATGTAAGTTGCATGTAGCTTAGTCCAGTTCTTAGTCCAGTTCTTACATTAGGTATCAGGTGAAACAAGGGTGCAATAAGGTAACTCAGGAAGAAATATCCTTTTGGACAACAACCACCTAGGTCTGCAACACAAGAAACTGCCTGATCCTGTAAGAGGGTGACAAATATCTGTGCATGTGGTCAGTGATCACCGCATTGTAAGTGCTAAAGGAGACAGACTGAGGCACTGCTGATAAATTTGCAAAGATGTCTATCACAAAATCATATTAAAATTAGAAACTGATCTTACCTCATGGGCATTTTCTGCAAACTGCTAAAGACTACTACTTTTAGAAAGTTTTTTGAAAACTGTGGAAGTGAACAACTCAGACATTTTAATGGGAGTATGCAAGACATACTCAGAACCATACAGTCTAATGATTAAGAAATCACAGCTATTACACAGCAATATATCACCTTTTATCCTTCTTGCCCATAGTTAGTACACATACCTCTAAGAGTCACAAGGGTGCAGAAACCCGTCCTTTAAGACCCACTGAAACCCACTGAGATTGCATCGACCCATGGTAATGTTTCAGTAACAGATGACTCTGTGGGCAGGGATATGGACACTGCCCTCACTAGACTAAAGAATACGGTGCTCTTTCTGTAGCTAGGATTTGGGATTTTGAAGGGATAGATCCCTCTATCCTGGTGAATATGATTATGACCTACTAGAGGCCCACATGGGAGTAAATAACCTTAGGAGCTTCACCAAGAAGAGCATGCAGAAGGATATGATTGACTTCTTAAGCAGATATTCAAGACAGGACAGACACGGATTCTGACTAGTATTTTGCCATCACACAGAATAGTGGCAAGATTCCAGGGCAAGATAATTGGCTTTAATAACTGGCTTTGTAGTTGGCCTCATCCTAGGGGGGATCCATTATCTATCCATGTAACAAGATGACTGGCAAGACTCCCTTTTTTACCAGGGATGGTCTGCACCTCTCCAAACAAGGCTTTTGCATTCTGGTTAAAGCCCTTGCCTCCCCAATATTGCATTTTCTATGCAAAGCCCATCTGCTGTATATTCCAGTCAAATAAATTCTAATATGAAACATGTTAAAATGACTCTACTTAACCTCAGAAGTCTTAAAAAATGTCCAAACCTGAGGGTCTCCTACAACTCAAACATATTCATAAAGGTGTAGTTACAGAGACATGGTTTCAGAGCAATGAAATAATTTCCTCTAATAAAAGCCTTCCTAACCTTTCCAGCTACAATTGCCATAGTTCGCTCTCACCTCCTTTCAATCCTTCTGTATGCATCCCCTCTACTCTCAAATTTAAACAAGATTGTCCTTAACAAACTCTCAATTTGCTACAACCACATTGCCAGGTTTCCCACTGGGCTGCCTTTTAGGACACATCATTGCATCAATCTAAATCAGCTTGGGTGGCTTGAACTACCCAGCCTAATCCAGTATAACCAACTGATTATGGCCTATAAAATCTTCTATAATCCGGACAATACTCCTGCACTTAAAAATATTATCACCCCTATAACAATCATAGACTGCTTCGATCTTCTAACAAACGACTAATTCAGACTAGCAAAATTAATAATACAGCTGGTGACTCTCTCATTGCAAACTTTGTAAGTAGACCCTGGAACTCTCTTCCAACTGATATTACCTTACTTTCTACCTTAGGTCAATTTAAAACTTGACTCAAACAACATTTGGCACTTAACTGGCTATGTCAATGTATCAAGCCTGGCTAACTTTCTCTAGCATGTGTAAAAATCTGTTAACCAGCTTACTGTGTAATTTAATTTAATCCTGATTTACGCTTGGGATTAACTCTAACCTGTGGAACTTGTTTAACTTGCTTACTTATGTTTGTTTGTTTGTGTCTTTCGGCTTTTCCTGATTAGGGGTCGCCACAGTGGAACTCTGGTCCGCTAATGATTGGTAGTGGATTTTTACATACCGGGTTACCAGCCCTGACGCACAACCTTCAACGAAGGCAAGCCCCATTCACGTATGCCTCCACACAGAAGACGCTGAAGCTGAGAATCGATCGGGACATCATCTGGCTATGAGGCGACAACGCTACCGCTTACTTATGTAATCACTGTAAATAGTCTGTTTGTAATATGTAATGCTGGTATTATGTAATGCTGTATCTGCTTACCCTTGGACCTTTTCTCCCCGGGCCTCCGCTGAAAATGGAAATGTATCCAGTCGGACTATCCCAGTCAACAAATGTAAAATAAATAAAATAAATACATAAATAAAATATCTTTAGATCTGCTGATTCCTTGCGACACAAAATATGAACTCCTATATATCCAAGTCTCCCTAAGAAATATTAATTATCACTTTATAGCTAGCTATAGGACACTGCATTCCTATTTCTGAGAGTGATAGCTTTCTTAACACCTCATCTGAAATCCCCATTAGGCTCAATACTTTCTACTTGGAGTGGTTCATCCATCAATAAAGTAACTGGTCTACGTTGCCAATGGACATAATGTCTGACACTTCTATGACATCCTACTAGGGTCCCAAATACCCTTGATTTTTGTTCTGTCAAATATGGCTGCTTCTTGCACACCTCCTTATATATAATTTTCCCTTGTTAACTCAGACCTATAAATCTATGACATTTTCCTTTAAAACTGGTGGTACTTCACTGCAAATACCACTGTGTTTAGGACCTTCTCAAAAGCAAGCCTTCTTCAATTACTTGATGATTTAATATAATCCTATTTTGATGGATCCCATTGCTAAAGTAACTGTCTATATGTTTCTGACTTCTGCTCCCAGTTAAATAGCTGTATTGATAAGGAAGTCCCTATCCACCCCAATGTAAAGAGAAATTTATAAACAAACATAGATGATGAAATACCCATAAAAATAAATTAGATATCAATAGATAGAATTACATAATGCTTGTAAGAGGTCTCGTTATACTTAATGTCATACTTCAACAACCTCTTAAAGAGCTTAGGGGGACCGATTAGGACATCAAAAACTGAATGTGAATTTGAAATTGCCACTGAAACCAAGAAAATAACTAAAAATGTTTCTTTAACTATGTCTGGAAGTTAAGAACTAACATCTAGCAATGTTTTCAGTGAGTCCACAATAATAACACCCACTTCAAGCCAAAGGAAATAGCTAGTATCCTAGGTGATAAACTTAGTGCAAATTTTACACCGTCCACAGTTATAGCCATTCCACAGATTCCACGTTTTCAGCCACCCACTTTAATTACCACTGAATAAGTCCTCTCAAAAGCTAAGAGTACCTCATCTATGGGCCATAATAACATACCAGATTGATTGGTTAACATTACCAAATATAGCCTATCCAAACCCTTAATTAATGTCATTAACTTAAACATCTCCACTGGTTACCATCTTGAAGCCTGAAAAATAGCCATTGCAATGCGATTACACAAAGATAGCCCAGTCACAGACCCTGGTAATTGTAAACTCATCAGCCTCATATATGAAGCTATGGAATGTATTATTACTCTGGTATATAGCTAGCAAGCACAATAATGCTAGATGGTGCAGTGGTGCAGCGGTTAACATTGTCACCTCCCAGCAAGAGGTTCTCCGGACTGATTCTTGGCTGGGGTGCCTTCTGTGTGGAGTCTGCATGTCCTCCCTGCACTTGTGTGGGCTTTGTCTGGGTGCTACAGTTTCTTCCCATGCTGCAAAGACATGTGTCTGGAGCATTTCTCCCTGGGCCTCTGCTGCAAATTGGCTTGTTCCAAGTCAGACTTTCCGGATAAACAAATGTTAAAATAAAAATAAGCACTGTGGTAAGCAGTGTTTTCACTATTCTACATGAAATCTCCTCACCCTATGCTTAGAACCACTGGTTACAGCATCATGAGATGACATGTTCACTTGAGGGAAAGCCTATCCACATTAATGTGACTGCAGCCAGGACAGTGTTAAATTCTAAAATTACATGGCTGGATGATCAAAAACCATCTCAACAATTTTGGGCCGCAGTCCTTCTGATGGAAAACCAAGTGCAGATGGGCTTGATCAGTAATTAAAACAAATTCCCTACTCAACAGATAGTATTTAGGGAGGTGAGTGTCCATTTTATGGCATGGCATTCTCTTTCTATAGCTGAATAATGTCTCTTAGCATTGCCAAGTTTCCTAATTATGTAAAAGATGAGGCAAATACTAGGCTATCACTCTGCAGACTATTACAAGCCTAGCCAACAACCAGAGGTCAGAATTAAACCCTGTACCTTGTATCGGTGAAGTAAAGACCTACACCATTATTCCAAATCCCTCCTCCATATAGTCTCAGACTATAGATGGTGTTCATCACCATCTATAGCTTAAAACTAGACTGCACCTACCCTACCTTAGAGGCATCTGTATGCACTAAGGATTGCTTGGAAAATTCTAGAGATGTTAGGTTTGATTCTGAATATAGCACAATTTTTAGTTGCTTAAAGATTTGTTCTGCTTCAGCAATCGAATTAAAATTCAAGGAGGTCCTACCCTTGGTTAGGTCAGTCAGTGGGAGTAATAGTAGCAACATTGGGAATACACTTATAATAATAGCTAGCCATGTCCAAGCCTTAAACTGTTTCTTAGTGACTGGTGTTGGCCAGTTTTGAACCTTTTCAGATTTCTCAGCTTGTGGTTTTATTATCTCTCATCCTATTACATAATCCAAATAGCAGGCTTTTGCAAGACCTAACTTGCACTTAGCTAGGTTAACAGTCAACTCCAGCCTGATGCAGGAACTTTAGAATGAGTTAAATTTAGGCAGATGGCATTCTCAGTCTTCAGGAAATAATACTACCTCATCCAGGAGAGCAGCATAAATATGGGTATGAGATTTAAGAATTGCATCCCTCAGCCACTGAAATGTTAAGGTCCTCCATGAAGACCAACACTCTATAATGGAAGAGATCATCATCTTGTGTGAAAAATACCATTTTACTTAGCTTCTGGCACTTGTAAAATTTACCAACAGAAAAAAAAAAACATTGAAAAATTTGATTCAATTTGGTCAGATTTTCAATGGTTTGCTATGAGGTTAGATTATGTCATATTTTCAATGTTTTCTGCAGAGCCAAGCCCCCACTCCACCCCTGCTAATTATATATACCAACTCCAAGCCCGCACAACAGTGGGGAAAGGGCATAACTCCCCCCCCTATATAACTTCAGTTTTGTCAGTGTTTTTCAATTTAGATATTTTTGTTTTGATATGTTTTAGTTTAGATATTTTTGTCGATCTTTTTACTGGCAATCTTACGTTGTTGAGATAATTTTAGATGCACATATAAACATACACACGCACATATAAAAGTATTTATATATATATATATATATATATATATATATATATATATATATATATATATATATATATATATAGATATATTAGATATACCTATATCTATATGGATCTCGTACTATTGCAATCCTACCTAACCGAAACCACAACAACTGAACACACTTTAGCGAAAGTGCTTTTGACCAAAAAAGCACTTTCGCTAAACTGTGCAAAAAAAAATAAAATAAAAAAATTTAAAAAAAAAATATATGTATATATATTACTTATGTTTATGCAGGGGGGCAAGCTCCCCCTACACCCCCCACACTCCCCCACTTTTATATCCTCACTCCAAGATCGCACTACAGTGGGGAAAAGGGAATAGTCCCTTATCCCCACTGTAATACGATCTCAGCAATGGCCATTCCCCCACATTTTTCTTTTTTTAGCACACTTTCACAAAAGTGCTTTTTCGGTGAAAAGCACTTTCTCGAACGTGTGCTTGGCCATTTTACATTCTGTGAAACGGCCATTCAATGAACAGTATAGATCCCATCTCTCTCTCCTCTATATATATATATATATATATATATATATATATATATATATATATAGGAACACTTTATAATCCCGAAATTGCGAAACATCAAATTTCAGAATCCTGAGATTATAAAGCCAAAAGCTCAAAATTCCGAAACCCCAGAAGCATGAATTTCAAAATCCCGAAGTCCGGAGATGTTGACTTAGCGCTTCTGGTGTTGCGACTTGTGAATGGCTAGCTGGAAGTTCAGGTAAGTATTTATGTTTAAGGGTTTTGGTTAGAGGCTTTAGTGTGTGTCAGTGTGTTTTGTGACTGTGATGTGTGTGTGCTCGAGGAGAATGTAGCTTGCATGGTGGTGTTTTCATGTGTTTGTCTGTGTAGTGCGACCTTGGATTTAGTATATTTAACTGGGGGATGTGGGGGGATGGGGGGAGCAGGGGGGCATGCCCCCCTACTTGTATGTAGTGTAGGTTTATGTGTTTATGTGTGAGGGAAGGTGTGTGTATGTGTATGTGTATGTGTATGTGTGTGGTGTATGGCTAGTGTTGGATTTGCGATTTTGAAATTCACACTTTTGGAGTTTCAGGATTTTAAGGTTTCGGCTTTATGATCTCGAAATTCTGAAATTCGATGTTTCAGGATTTTGGAATTATAAAGTGAACCCATAAATACATATATATATATATATATATATATACATATATATATATATATATATATATATATATATATATATATATATATATATATATATATATATATATATATATATATATATATATACATGTATATATATATATATATATATATATATATAACATACATACACATGCATGCATATACATATACACACACACACACACACACACACACACACACACACACACACACACACACACATATATATATATTATATATTTTATATATATATATTATATATATATATATATATATATATATATATATATATATATATATATATATATATATATATATATATATATATACATATATATCATGCATTACTCTGGATATGAATGAGATACTTGATCAATAAAAATTTTTTTCAGGAAATTCCTGCTCTAGTAATAAACCATGTTAGTTCTTTTGTTCAGGACTTTGAATACATTTTTCATTAGGATACTCTGTCATGAAATTGTGTTGCAAAATTTATGTTGGTCAGTATGTACTCTTGGTCCTTACTAACTTTTACAACTGAACCTACAATAGCCATTGCTATTCCCTAAAATGGAACCTCTCTTTTAAGAATCATGGGTTGGATGGTTAGATGGATTACAAAAGTTTTCTATATCCTTCATAAAAGCAGGTCAGTAAAATCTAGCTAAAATCTTGTCCTTTGTCTTCACTACTTCTAACCCCCCCTCCCCCCATTATGGATACATGCAAACTTTGTTAAACCTGTTCTAAAAGACTTTGGATCTAATAACTGACTCAGTATCTGTTCTTTGTCTTTGTTTCCTATACAGAGCAGATGATTTCTTAGTTCAAAGAGTGGAGCTGTTCTGTTCCTTTGGCTCCACATCGAGTCTTGCTATATTTAATCTGGTTCTACTTAGTGTATCATCTTACACGTTCATCTTGAAATTGACAATATTTCTCTGAAAGTCAGTCAAGTCAGCATTATTTTCATCAATATTCTGTCATGCTGTGATGGTCAAGAGTGTTCTGTAAATGCAGACACTGGTTTCTTCCTTTCAACTAATTCATCCTCTATATAAAGTAAGTTACGAAATACTTCCCTTCCACCAGGGACACTGGTAGTTCCTCACCTTCTACTTCAGTATGTCTTACTTTCTTATTCTTATTCTTCTGTTTGTGACTGGCTGTCACCTTCGGGGTACCAGGGAGAAGCTTACAACCCTTCTCAAACCCTCTTTTCCTTTTTCTACAGCATGAAATTCACTCTTCTTCAGTTTCTACCCTTATTTTTCCGAGTGTATCTTTAATTGTGATCTTTCCACTATCAGTCTCCATGCTGACGTACTTTATTATTTAACAACTGGTGCCTTTCGACATGACTCAGTATCAGATGTGACTAACACTTCGACACAAAGGTAAATCTCAGTCCTGTTTGCCTTTTCTAATTATACAACCTTTTCTTTACTAAGGCAGCTATTTCTGGCAATATATATGTCATAGCTTGTTTTCCATATATCTTCCATAAATCTTTGGATCAGGGAATGTCTTGACTACCTATTATGTCATTTACAGGATTCAGTAAGATTATCACCATCAGCATTAACTGGGCAGTGGTGTACTGACCAATAGATCAAAGGTACATAATAAAACCACTCATTAACATGTCTCTGAATCACTGCACTGTTAGACCTAACCATGCTAGTGTTTCCCCTACCCATCCATGCACACACATACTCATTCACATGCAAACTCACACACATGTACAGACATCCAGACAGCTCCAAGCATGCCCCTACAAACATGCACACAAACATACACATGCACAAACACACACATACACACACATGTATATGGCTTCTCAGTACTTACTCACAGTCATGCTAACAGCCCTGACCCTTCTACTGAACTGAATAGATGTACACATGTCAAAGGAAAGCTTAAACATTTTCTACTTTTGCATCCAATAGAGCTATCCCCTGAATCACTCTACCATGATAGCCAATTACCAATGATATTCCTAAGGAGACGACATGGCCAATTAGCATTAGCAGCACTCCCAGCTGATGAATTTGCATGTGGTTCACCTGGTAGACCACTATCTGTGCTAGAGGCTGGTGTCTTTGTATCCTGAGTCATTCAGGCATAATGCACCATGAAAACATACATAAGAAAGGTTTTCACAATGTGTTATGCCTTTCTGAATTCCAGGACATATGGTAAATTAGATAATAGAGCAACCAGGTGTAACACTTTGCTTAGACGTTTGTATTTCCACCTGTATCATTGGATATTCTCTTTTATCTTCATGAGCACGTTACTTCACTTTTCTGCTTACTATTTGTTTTATATTTAGACATACATTGTGATCTAAATCATGCACTTATACTCCAACCCTTTAATTTACTTTCCTTCTACCACGATGTTGCTTTTCATGACTTTAGTAATAGCATGGTGATAAAATCAGATCCACTCTTCAAACAGATAAAAGTTTAACAATATAGAATTATATACTTTCCTGTACAGCTTGTTGACTACTATCAATAGTTTTTACAGGTATAACATTGCTTTCAGTAACTGTGCAATAATTTGAAATGTACTATGCCTGGAACATTTGAAACCAGCCATCTCACATGGTGACTTTTTTCTTTGTTTGGAGGCAGAATGACAAAGTGAGGTAAAGACTTACTATTAGCCCTTGGTGCATTCAGTTTCCATTAATAACAATGTTATTTATTTGTTTTATTTTATTTATAGCATTTGTTTACCGGGAAAGTCTGACTGAGCCCATTTTCTTGAAGGCCCTGGAGAAAAGCTTCATCATACTGACATCGTGGACATCATTTGCATTATTTCAATATTTGCAGTCAGTTTTTATTCATGAGCAACAGCTCCATGAGTCAAACATCCTTGACATCACTTACATCACCTGCAAACAGTTTTGATTAGAAATAGCAGTTGCATGGTTTGTATATGAATAACATGTTTTAAGATAAAGAGTTAGAGCAGACCAAAAAAAAAAGAGGGGGAGGAGCCACTGCGAAGATAAAAGTGATGAGATGATAGCGGAGGATATAGTAGTGATAAAACAACATTACGTTTTGTGCAGCAGCGAGTTATGGCACAAATTTATACAGCTATATTAGTACCAGTTTAACCAGGGGTGATGCCGGTGAAGAGCCATTTTTCTACCACGTGTTGCTTTAGTTGGCATTTAAAGTCTTTAAGGCTGAGGACAGTTCTTAAGTGGAATGGGGTGGTATTCCAGCTATTAAAAGTGCAGTGTGAATACAGGGAGTATACTGCATTCATGTATGGAAAGTAATGATTTACAGAGGTCTTTTAGTAGTGTAGGATTGAACAATGGAATAAAGAGATGGGAATTTCTCAGGGTTGTGCAATAGTCTGAAGGTTGTCATTAACTGTTAGTACAAAAGAGAATTATTTAGTTTGAGCCAGTTTAGTTGTTTTAGAGAGAAGCTGCAAATTCTTTATTGTAGCATTATTCTAGTATGGCTGATAGAGAGGAGTTGAGATTAGTTAGGATAGAAGAGGCATATAATAGGTTGGGGAGTAGAAAAGAAATGTCTGTTTTGTCTAACAAAGTCATTAAGGTAGTGTTTTACTCTATAGTGGCAGACTAGCTTTTATTGTGTATTCATTATGGCTTGCCAAAGGTGGATATCAAATTTCAGGTGGTAGTCTATAATCACACTTAGTAATTTGATGTGGGGTACTATTTCTGTATTGGTTTTGTTGGATGACTGTATATTAACGGTAGTTGCTTAGGAGGAGAGAGAGAGTTGGGGTGAACAGTAGTATTTTTTTTTTTATTCAGAAGTTGTGAGTTGTTGAGCCAAGCTTCTATGGAGGAAAAGGACTTCTGAGTGAGTTCTGGGAGCAGGAGTAGTGTCATAGCACACAAGCAGCACATACTGTATTAGAGTAGAGTCATTGATATATTGTACTACAGTGGCCTCTTTGGCTGCTATGTTTAGGTCATTGATAAATAAGTTAAACAGGAGTGGTGCTCGACTGGAACCCTGTGGGTCTCTGATGAGTATAGCACAGAAAGAGGTGAAATCATCTTGCCATTTCACTGCTTTGGCCCTGTTAGTGAGGAAACTAAGAAAACAGTTAAGTGAGGAGTGTAGTAGCCTATAGGAAGATACTTTAGTTGGGAGAATTTGATGATTGACTGTGTCAAATGCCTTGGATAAATCCAGAAATAGGGCTGAGGCAGGAAGACCTGGATTTCTACTGTGATTTATTATATCTGAGAACCTTAGAAGGACAGTGGCTGTACTGTGATCCTACAGATGCTCTACAAAGACAATTCAAAAGACTTAGGATCATTCTGTGATATCCATTTTCTTAAGATATGAAGGGTGTACCCTTCTAAACTCCTCTACAATCAAGATTTCTAGAATTTTACTTCCATTATTTATATGAGATTTTTAAAATGTACATTAGATCAGCCATTTCTGACTTTACCGGTCTATCCATACTGAATGTCCATACTGAAAGATACCCAGACAGTTCCAATAGTAATAGGAAGAACGGGTCTTACAAAGAAGAATTTACAATCGTATTTAGATATGTTCCCAATACATGTAACTCCATACGAACTGCAGAAGGAGTCATTACTGGACACATTGCAGGTGCTGCGAAGAGTACTTTTGTCTGACATCAAAGAGTGAAACAATACTAATTTCATGAATTTTAATCATACTTTCACTTAGGAATGGGGTCCATTCCTGTCATGGTATTAGAAACCCAAAAGACTTGGAGAAATTAAAAAAAATGTCCACCTGTGAAACTTAAGGGATTGAACCTCAAATGAAGACCCAGCCCTAGAATTAATTTTCTGTTTTATTTACTGGTAACTATGTGCATCAGCATCTTTAAGGTCCATGTAAGCTTTCAGTGCATCACTGATAAAATATGAGGACAAAACTTCTAACCTGTTCAGTTTTGGGCCAGTCTTCCTTAGCTACATGGGTCTCAAATGCCACCAGGTAGGCCTCACTGCCATCTTTCATTCCAAGTTTTCCTAGTGAGGGAGATGGCTGGTTCAACATTGCGGATTGCTGCTGCTAAAGACTGTGCAGGCAGAAGTCAGTGGTTGTAATTTTTGTCTTGGACATCTCCTTAAAGAGCTGATGTAGATCTCACCAAAGTCTCAAGCAACCTTCATATGTTGTAGGGGTGACAGCAACTATACTTTTCAGGAAAAAGTTACCAAATGAAAAAAAAAAAGAGCTACACTTTCTTTAAGGCAATCCTTCTTGCTGCTTTCCCAAAATAAATCCCTATATGAGCACAAGTTTTTTTTTTTTCCTAGATCTTCAAAACAGCTCTTTCTATTGCCACGAGGATCACTTTGGTTAGAACAAATCCCTGTATGGGCACAAGGGTTTAATGGTTGTCCAGTGTTATTAATTCTGCATTAAAAGAACTTGGCATGCAGGTCAGTAGTAGTTCTGTACTACTATAAGAGGTAATATTCCTTATGTGTGGAGAAAACCATGTCACACTGTAATGGAGCAAGGACATTGGAAAGTCGCAGTGATGCAAAAAAGTGTATCAGTTGCTGCAATCCACCCATGTAGTATTTCAAGTGGAATTAGCCCAACAATTCAGCTTTAAGGAATATGCTTAGGTTTCAAGTTGCATTAGCACACAGTTTTATTTTCTGTTTTCAACATCAGCTAAAATGTTTCATTCAGTCAGTGCCAAAATGCAGTTTAACAGCCACAAGGAAATAAAACTAAAACTTGGCTTCAGTCTTTAGCCCAAGAACAAAACAGATATTAAATCAAACAGTGTGGCCTACACTGTCTATAGATACTACAGTTGTTATTCAGTAGTTAGTCCCCATCATATATGGGTTGATAGACTTCTCTCTCTAGCTGTCTCTCGCTGTCTTTGCCTCTGCTCTATAACAAACTTTTCAATACATTTTACAGTTCTCACTAACAGTAGTCTCTTGTCTTTTACTTCAGAAGTGTCAGGCACAGTGGGGACTTCTCTTCCTCTTCAGAATTCCCAGCCTTAGGCACTTTCTCTACCTCATCTTAGTTTTGCTTCTTCCTTCCTATATGCAAAGTACAAAAGTACTTTAAATAATCCTATTTAGACCTAGACGAGAGGAAATCTACTTTGTCAAGGGGCAGCAACAATGATATAGCTCTAGAGGTATCTGCTGCCTATTAATTGCTATGGAAGTGGCATGTCTGTTTTTTTCAGGCTGTTTGACACATTCCAGCAGTATGCTTCCCTTGCCCAGTTATTATATATATGGGGGGGGGGTTCTGCTTCAGAGTTTGTCACAATCACTAATGTTGATGCAACATCCTGAACCCATGCAAAATGGGAAAAAGTGGGGTGATGATGATAGTGATGATGATGATGATGATGACTTTGTGTGTGTGTGTGTGTGTGTGTGTGTGTGTGTGTGTGTGTGTGTGTGTGTGTGTGTGTGTGCGTGTGTGTGGACGCAGGTGTGTGCATAGGGAGTGTAAAATATCAAAACAAGGTGATGACAATCAAGCTTCTTCATGAAGGCCAATAGATCATATTCTTGGTAGTTGAATCTACAAACCTGTGAAAACCAGATTCTACTTATGGGAATGGCCTAAACATAAAAGTGAAACCAAATGGGCTTAGGACCAGATAGTCCACACTATGACCAGAGTTGCTCCATATAGATTGCATGAATTCTCTGCCCATTGTTAAAGACAGTAAAAATTAGGATTATTTGTGATTAGACCGAATTAAAGAAATACACAAAGCATGTTATGTGACTTGATAGTGGAAGCTTATATGAAAAAAATTTGGTTACTTTGCATTCAGAAGGGAAAAGGACTTTCAGTTGTAGGATGGGCCAAGCTACATAACCTGTCAATCAAACAGAAAACCATGGAAGGTCATTTTGGTGCAATAAAGACTAACCTATGTAAAGATGCTTTCTGGTGGTGGGCACAGTGTTCCTCCATCATATATGTATCTTTCAAGAGGCAGGAATGTCTACATCTGTACTCAGACATTCAGTTATGGCTGCACAGAACATAAAGCTTATTGTCAAATTATGTCTTACATGGCACAAGGGAACAGGGCATAAATGAGCAGGGGCAAAAAGATCCAGCATGGTGACCAAGGACTAACTAAAGTGAGTAACAAACAGGTCTGAGTCAGTTATACTGGACTCCAAAAGGAACTGTAGATAACAGTTATCTTTTGGTAAGAAGTCTCAACTATTAAGTTTCCAAATTCTATCAACTCAAGATGAGGATGCCAAGATTAGAAGACTGCGACTACAAAATGAACCAGTTTTGGGACAGACATGAGATAAGTTCCACTGCCATAATGGAGGCCACCATTCAAAGATGGAATATGAAGTCCAAGTTATGTCTAAAGTAATGGGTGGCAGGTAGAATTGTCTGGATAAAGCCAATCCTTCAGGAATACAGAAGAATATTCATAACACCATGGGCTTGCTATCAACCAAGATATTGAAATCACCAAAACTCACCATAAATAAAATAAAATAGTTTGGGTTTTTCAACCCAGTGAAGGAGTCTGTGGTCTTCTATAGATGAGCTTCAATAATGTAGCACACTTAGAACTTGTAATAAAAAACAATTTCGACAGTTAGATTGCCCGTTCAGTTAAATTATGCAATGCAACACCAATTTTTAATGAAATAAGCAATATCAGCATTTTGGTTCTCCTTCCTTATCAAGTATAATGGCAATAGTTTTGTTCAATTAAGAAAAACATATATACATATGTTCATTGTTCAGAATCCATGGTTCTGAAGTCACAAAGTTCAACGTCTAGTTAAAATAAAGAAACAATGAAACACAGCAAAGGAGAGGGCTACATAGTGTCAGTCTGCATTGGACAAAATGACATGCATATAGTGTGCAAGGGAAAATCTGTCATCATCCTTCTCTTGGACCTTTTAGATATTTTTATTCTAATAACTGGCTTCTGGAAGACATCATATCTGCTTTGCTGAAGTGCTGCCTTTAAGTCTCCCTCTGCACTGTTAATGAGGTAGTTTCAAGCGTCACTTTTATTTATTAACTACACTGAAGGGCACAACTGCTCTGCTAATGTAATATGACTCCTTTCACATATTTTTTTCAGGTGTATGGGTTCAGGTGCCTAGGTAGTGAGACATTTCCCTGTGGTACACTGACTGGGGAAACATGGTTGAAATGACAGTCAGCTGCAGAGAAATATGACTGTTTGCAAATTCCCTGTGGGCAAAGAGAAGAATGTGTTGCCATGTCCACAACTTTAATAACCAAATGTACAGGGGGAAAACAATGTTCATGGTCACCAAGGAAACATGAGACAGCAGGCAATATGGCAGGCATCAGCAGCAGGCTGGCCAGAAGGCATGTCAGTGGCAGTAAAAATGCAGTGCACAATGGGCAGTGCCTTTATAATCAGTGTGTGTGGACCACTACCTCCTTCACAGTGTCTAGGAAACATTACTTAAAATGCATACTGGAGCATAAATGTGACTACATTAGCCTGCAGAATTTCCTCAATGCTGTAGCACACTTCTACATGTTCATAGATTCATAGGTAAGTACTAGGCTATCTGCCCAAGGGCATTTATAAGCCTAGCCAGAATGTGTTGGCTTTCGCCACCCCCTTAGATTAGTTCTCTGTGCCTCTGTCCAGCAGAGCCATTAGATCCCTGCACCACTGTCCAGAGAACCACTGCAGTGATCCCCGGGGTAAATTTTCTGTTTCCCATCCACCCGTCAAGGTTTCTCTTGAAGAGTGTTAATGAGGGGCTCTGCCTGATGTATATTGGAATCCTGTTCCAAAGCATGGGGAGTCTCTGGGATAGGAATCTATCCCTCCAGCATGTCCTATTTATCGTTGTGGTGAGGTTTAGGTTCATAGGTTCATAGGTTCATAGGTTTATACTAGGCTATCTGCCCGAGGGCATTTACAAGCCTAGCCCATAGTTTTGTGGCTTACGCCACCCCTTTAGTATGGGGAACTATACCCATTATTTTGCTGTGCCTCTGTCGAGCAGTGACACTGAGGTAATCCCTGGGGTATATCTGCGATCTCCCATCCATTGGTCAAGATTTCTCTTGAACAAGGCCAGCGAGGTGCTCTGCCTCACATATACCGGGATTTTATTCCACAGCATAGGGAGTCTTTGGGTGATGAATCTATCCCTCCAGCACGTCCTATTAATAGCCCTGTTGAGGTTTAAGTCTCCCGCCCTTGTTGCTCTGATGGATCTAGATTTTTTGAGGTGAAGCATATTCATCAAATCTGGGTTTGACATGGTCTTGTATGTTAGGCAAAGGTCACCTCTGAGCAAGCGGTAAGCGACTGAATAGAGCTGGAGTTCTTTCAGTCGGGCAGCATAGGACAGATGTTTGAGACCCTTTATCCTTTTGGTGAGGAACTTTTGTGGCCTCTCCAGCTGCTGCAAGTGTCGGGTCAGATACATTCCGAATGGGGCATTGTACTCAATCATTGGTCTGATGAGTGATGAGTATAGGGAGACTATGACCTCCCTTGATCTAGATGAGAATCCCTTCATGATAAGGTGGGCAATGTAGAAGGTCTTCCTAACTACTTTAGCTACATGGGTGTCGAATGACAGACTACTATCAACCTGGGTCCCCAGGTCCCTGATAACTTCTTCTGTGCTCAGTGGATTGCCACCTATTTGGTAGCTAGGGGTAACCTTGTTTTTCCCGAAGGGTATGACTATGCATTTTTGGCATTTAACTTTAGGCCATGGCTCTGGCACCAGTTATCCGTTTCTGTGAGACCCTTCTGAAGGATATCTGTGTCAGATGTGTTTTCTACTATGGCCCAGTTTGCAGTCATCTGCAAACTTTGTCAGCCATAACCCTCCTGTGTTTGCTTGTACTTGGAAAAGTAGATGCCAAACAAGAGTGGGCCCAGGACTGAGCCCTGTGGTACACCACTTGTGACAGGCTTTGAGTCTGACATGGCGCCAGCAACTCTGACCCTGTGGGTTCTGTCACTCAGCCAGTTTGCAACCCATCTTGTGATGTATGGGTTAACATTTAAGCTGATGAGTTTTCAATGATACCCGAGTGGGGTATTGTATCAAGGCCTTCGCCAGATCGAGGTAGGCTGTATGGACTGCCTTTCCCTCATCAATGGCTTTGGTGACTGTTTCAAAAAGTCAACCAAGTTTAGAAGGCATGATCTGCCTTTGACAAAGCCAAACTGGGATGGATCCAAAGTCTGCAAATTCCCTATGTCTTTATTTATGAGGTCCATTATGATCCTCTCCATGGCTTTGCAGATAAGGCTTGTCAAGCTAATGGGCCGGTAATTTCCAGGGTCGGTGGAGGCACCGCCTTTGTGAAGTGGGACCACAGTTGCAGTGCGCCACTCCTGGAGTACGTATCCAGAGGTAAGACTATGATTAAACAGCTGTCCTAGCTGTGGGTTTAATTCCTCGTTGAGTTCGTGGAGCACACAGCCGGGGACACCATCAGGTCCCATGGATGCTGTGTTTTTGCTTTGGAGAGAGCAGTTCTCACTTGGGCGTTGGAGATGTTTGGGGCTGCAATCGCTGGTATAGATATCTCTCCTTTTGGGGAGGGGAGAAGTTTGCACTGAACCTGTCAGCCAGTATGTTGGCAATGTCTGTAGGATCAGTAATCTTCACATCATTTTGAACTAGTTTTGAGCATATCTGGGAGTTTCCTCCCAGGTTTCTAACATAGCTAAAGAAGGCCTTATGATTGTCTTTTGAGTCTTTAGCTATTTTTCTCTCAAAATTTGCTTTGGATGATTTTATGAGAGCTCTTAGTTTTTTACTTATAGTGATCAAGGGTGTCTTACCTTTTAAGGATTTTGCTCTATCTTGTAGTAGCTTCCTCCTTTTGTTGTAGAGTTTGTTTATAGCTGGGGTCCACCAGACTGGATGCTTGCCTTTGGTACAAAGAGTCTTTGTTTTGCTTGGGATTGCCTTATCCATGCAGTCCTGCAGGTGCTGGTAGAAGGCATTTGTAAGTGATTCAGCGGCTTGAGTACTGTTTTCCGCCAGCACGGGGGCCTTAAAGGAGACCACACTAGTCTTTAGAAGTGTGAAGTCGGCTTTCGAGAAGTTCTTTACTGTGGTCTTTTTTATTTCAGGTGGGGGTGGGATGAGGACCTCCAGCGAGATTAGTTTGTGATCTGATCTCACCAGTGAGGGGTATACTTCCGGTGTTGAACATTGTGCTCCCATGTTCGTGATGATGAGATCAAGTATGTTTTCTCCTCTTGTGGGGATGGTGACTAGTTGTTCCATGGCATTTGAGTTTATGAATTCCAGGAACTTTTGGGCTAGGGTGTTTGGGCTTGAGTAGTGTTCCCAGTCTATATTAGGGTAATTGAAGTCACCTAGTATGATGGTGTTTGGTGATACATTTATCCCTCTAGTGTTTTCAGGAAGGCCATGTGAGGTTCCTGAGTTTGTGAGGGTGGCCTGTAACATGCTACAATTTGCAGAGCAGTCTTGCCTATGGTTAATTGCACCTGGATGGTCTCCGATGCATCGTGCGTTGCCACCAGTCTTGAGGTGTGGGTGTCCTTGATGAATATGGATACCCCCTCCTTTCTTGGTATTGTCCGGATTTTGGGGCCGGAACGCATGATAAGAGGTAAAACCTGATAGTGCTGGGGTGCTCTCAGGAGCCTTGAACCAGGTTTCTGTCACTGCACAGACATCGATGTTCTCCATACTGAGAAGGGCCTCGAGTGCGTGCATTTTGAGATTTAGACTTCTGGCATTGAGCAGCATTACCCTTAGTTTTTTCCCTTTTTTGTGTTCTAGGGTGGTAGGTTTAGAATTTGAGCCTTGCCTAAAAAGGCACTATGGGGTGGCAAGAGCCTTTGCCAATATCCGGAATCCCAGGGGTGACAGGTGCAAGCCGTCCCTTGCGAAGCAGCGTGGCTTGTCCAGCATGTCATCCCAGGCAGACAGACATTGGATCCCCTTTGAATGACACCAGAGTTTAAGCCAATTGTTAAAGCTGATCATCTTATCTCTGTATTGTGGCATAATTCTTGGTGAAGGTAGGATACTGCTCAAGGTCAGGGTCATACCTGCCTGGGCTACATAATCAGAGAGCTCCTCAATGTCTCTTTTCATGTAGTCCAAGGAGGTACGTCTCAGGTCGTTTACACCAGCGTGGACAATGACTGAGTCGTATTTGTACCTGCTGTTGAGAGACCTGAGTGCTTGCGTTATGTGGCGGATTCTAGCGCCCGACAGGCAGCTTACTGTGACCTTCTCCTTACTCAGTCTGGTGAGCGGGACGTCAGTGTGTCTGACTATGGAGTCACCAATGACTAGTGTGTCTGGCATTGTGATTGGCCTTAAGGGCTGTGACTGTTTGACACTCTGACTGTGAGGTCTATGTGTTGCAGGTGTTGTGTTCTGAGGTGGTGGTTGTTTGGGTGTCTGCTTTGGTGGCCTCTGCTGTTTTGGTAGATTTTTGATCAGAGCCGCCAGTATGTCTTTGTGTGTTTATGTGTATGATTTGAGGTTGTGATGGTACTATGTGAGACTGGGTCTATAGTGTGTGTGGTAACCTTCTCCTCCTGACTGGTCTTGCCAGTCCTATGTTGAGAGAGCTCAGCCTCCAGTTTGGCCGTATAGTTGCATCTCTCGCATGTATTTGTGTTTTGTGGGAGGAGGAGAGGGTTGTCTGTGTACATGAGGCAATTGTAACATTGCCTCAATATTCCCAGGTTCACCAGCTGAGCAGGAGAGGACACTAGCAACTGATCCCTCGACATGCTAGAAGGACTAGACAAAAAACTTTAAAAGAGATTCCGGGGACGTGGGTGACCGAGAAATGGGGTTTGCCTTTTGGGGTGCTATCTATAAGAGTGCCGTATCAAGGTAATAAGTACTGTAGGAGCAAGTGCTAGGTTTAACAGATAGAGAAAAGTCTACTTGGAGTCAAGTAGAGATGATCTTTTTAGGTATTAGAGAAAGTGCTAGTAACAGGGATGCTTAAGGGTAAGATTGAAAAGAATGCACTCTGCAGTGTGCACTAGAGAAGTTAGATATGAAAGTAGGTAACTTGAGTTTTACCTGTTTAAAAAGTTAAGGTTTAGTGGAGAGTTACTATTTTTAAAACAGCAAGATGGACTGAAAGGGGTGGTTACTTTTGTATTTTGGTACTATGAAATACTGTAGGATGGCCAATAAATTTAAATAATTGAAGGGGTGGGATTTCAAAAGTGATGGTTTTGTGATTACTCACATAAGCCAGTGAAAGTAGAGAGAAATGAGATATGTGGTCAGATTAACATAAAAGGCGGGCAACTAGAAAGACAGTGGTATTTAACAAGACAACTTAAATGGGTGGGAGGGAAAAAAATTTCTGCCTGACTCAGAACAGAGAGAGCTGTGGTCTCTTTTGAAGTTTTAATATGCTGTTAAAACAGAATGCAAGCAAACACAAGGTAAAGAAAACAAACTACAGTATTCAAAATATAGAAAGGCAATACAGAAATACAAAAAATAACAGCAAACTAACCTTTCCTTCACAGCAAAGTGTAGCATGTGGCTCTCCGGGATTTGTTTTTTTTTAGGTGGAGCATGTCCATCAATTCTGGGTTGGACATGGCCTTGTATGTCAGGCAGAGATCATCTCTGAGTAAGCAGTATGCAACCGAGTACAGCTGGAGTTTCTTGAGTTGGGCTGCATAGGGCATGTGTCTGAGGCCAGTAATCCTCTTGGTGAGGTACTTTTGTGGTCTTTCCAGCTGTTGCAGGTGTCTTGTAAGGTACATCCCAAATGGGGCGTTGTATTTTAAGATGGGTCTAATGAGTGATGAGTAGAGAGGCACAATAACCTCTTTTGTTCTAGATGCGAACCCTTTTTTGATTAGATGGGCCACATATGTTGTAGTTACATAAGCATGTATTGTACTCTGAGCACAACACTCATTACTTCTTCTGCCTCCATGCATTTGGTTATTAAAGCTGTGAACATGACAGTGTGTGCTTCTCTTTGCCCACAGGGAATTTGTAAACAGCCATATTTCTCTGCAGCTAAATGTCACTTCAGCCATGTGTCCCCAGCCAAATTTATCACAGGGAAATATCTCGCTGCCTAGGTGCCAGAACCCCAGGTATCCATCTGGCACTTGGTTACCCCTTCACTTGCACCATGTTTAATTTTCTCATTCTCAGGAAAGCCAATAGTGGGATGGCATTCTTAGCTAAGAAGATCTGCAAATACAAACAATGGTTGTTTAAATAATAGGTTTGTAGATTAGCACTAGGCTAACTGTCCTTGTGGGCCATTTTAAGCCCAGCCAATTACCCCATGTAAGAATCAAACCCTGCACCCTGTGTCTGAAAGGTAAGCACCACAACCCTTATGCAACCTCTCACCCTGAAAAGATAATCCTCCAAGAGAAGGACAAAAAACATTAATTAAATTAATTTTGTATATCCCTGCTGGTGTTTAGTGACTGTGTCCTTATGCTAAGTAAGTTTGCCCATGTATTTGTTTTATATGTAACTCTTATAAGCTGTTTATCATCAGAGCTAGTATTAATTTTCCAATAAGTCAGCTCAGCTATGAAAGCTGCACATGTAAAACAACACAGACACACTTACTATAATATTGTAATAAAATTGTAAGACTCTGATGATACCAGGTTTTCTGGTGAAAGCGCTCAGTCATTGTATTTGTGGATTTGTGGATTAAACTACTTCCTAAAACTGTTCGTGGTCTTAGCCTTATTGTCATCCTTATTCTGTGGTGGACCTGCTTGTGTTTTTATTTGTCATGGATTCCTATATTTGGAGTCTTTCCATTTTTCGTTTATCGTTTGGTTGACCCAGGATTTGAGGTGCTTGGCAAGGCAAGTCGTGAACATGGAGGCATTGCTTAAAGAACTTACTACCGTGTTGGGTAAATTGGTTCGATTGTATGAGGAGGAGAGTGCCAAAGATGATGTGACTCCTATCAACAGCCCTACGAAGACACAGGTAGAGCTGTATACCTTGCACTCACCCAGTGATATTACACCGGGGCAGAGGGTAAAACCTACAACAACCTACAGTGGAATCGTTGGGCGAAATTCAAATGGAAATTTAATTGGAGCCAATATTTCCAACACTGCGGTGCCACCAGCATCGGGCACCATGGACTACAACACCCAGCAATAAAACATCATTTCCTGGTTAGAAGCCCCTACGTTAGACGTAAATTGTGACTTGAATGCAAGAGAACACGTGGGTCAAACTAACCAGCAACCTCTCACGTTACGTGAGCAGATTTTTAAATACGAGAAGGTTTGTACTAAGTTCCGCGCAGTACAGTTAGACAGTTTATTTCTAACCAAGTCCAAGGAATTGGGACAGATACCGATGGGCTTACGTATATGGAAACTACCCACGGGAATCGATGCCGACTCTGAAGCATATGAGGAATTGATCAAGTTGTATCAAAGGACAGGTATGGATTTGCTTGATATTATTTTAAGGCATAATGAAGTCAAGCTTAAACAGCTACGTGAGGAAATTGTCAGTTTGGACACTAACATTACCCAAGACTTATTATTCTTCCAGCATAAAAATCACTATGAGAGGGTTACTAAGAATGTCGACAATTTTGTCCATAAGAACAAGGTCATTAAGAACAAAAAGTTAAGTAGGGATTGTATTGCATATAAAACAGGAACTGCATATCCACCGGGACGCAAGTTAGTCAAACCTTATCAGGAAACACCTACTAGGTTTGACTTTAGTAACCATAATGAAGAATGTACCAATGAAAGTCAGGGTGAAGACATTTTTTTGGGCGAGCCGGAATTGCCGCGGAGGTCCGAGAGACTTCTGAACAAGGGGCGAGACCTAGGTCAATTCCATCAATCAAGTCCAGGGAGAAGGGGAATGAACTTTCATTGATACCTCCCACCTCTGACTATTTAGTTAATTTCTCCTTATGTGAGGATATTAGTGTGCTATTTACATCCTTTTCATCTACTTGTCCCTACTCTCAGAATTGTAAAGGTAACGAGGGGGATTGTGAAGGATCTTGTATTTCAACTACATGTCTATCTACCGGTTTGGTCACCAATACAAATGTTGAACCTGGTAATATTTGTTCTATTTTAATTGATGACGACAATGTTGATAATTCTGTTGGTGTTAAAGTAGGGTTGGTTCTACATGACATTAGTACTATGGAAACATGTCAACATGGTATGAACAATAGTGGTAAATTTTGTGAGTCTAACTATGAGGTTGTTATGGGGGAAGAATGTGAATTTGGTGACACCTCAACATTTTCATCATTTTTGTTAGATGCTATAGTGGACGAAGGGAGGGGGGATACCCCTGTTAGCAGTGAAGTCAATTCTTCAAATGAAGTATTATTTGAGAATTTGGGATTCGATTTGAACAATGATGGTGCAGAAGCACAATGTGTCAATATTATGTCTTCCATTTCAAATGATGGAATGAAACACAGTATTCAAAAGGAAATGGGGTTCATTATATACAATTATACTGATTTAGTAATCAATGATTCCCATTTTAAATTGTTTAGTAAAGGGGAAAAGTTTGTACCAAGTTTCAGTATGGATGTAATGCAGTTATTAAAAAGTTTCAAGTTGTTTGTAAGGGAAATCAACTTGAAGCTTTATTTTCATACGTCAGGTTCTGATAGTAACATTCAAAATGGAGCATCTCAAGTCAACTTACTTCGGAGGAAAAGTACTTTTATGCCACCTACTAATAAAGAGATTAGCATTTTTGAAAAAATTGTTGAATATGAACTGAGGAGATTGTGTTTGCAAAGGGCTACCTATGTTGATAATTTGACTAACAATGAAAGGGCCGTACTCAAAGAACTTACATCGACAGGCCATTACAGATGCATGAGGCCAGATAAGGGTGGGGGGATGGTCATCATGCATAATATAGATTATGTTGGGCAGATGATGAGAATTTTGAATGATGATAACACTTATGCTAGAGTATCGGTTCATGAGATCAATTCGGCATATCAGAAAATTGATTTATATTTATTGGATGCTTTATACCAAGGAACTATTAATGAGGCAGATTTTCATTTTTTAGTAGTGAAGTTCCCTAATATGCCAAAATTTTTTGGCATACCCAAGGTCCATAAGGGAACCGATTCTTTACAGTTTCGTCCTATCATTTCAGCCAAGGGTTCCAAGACTGAGCCCTTGGCTGCATTTGTTGATTTTTATTGTAAAAAAGCCTTAATGGATGTTGAACATATATTGAAGGATTCATGGCACTGTTTAGAAAGACTGAATTCGGTCAATTTTTCAAAATTGGGTAATTTTGGTTTTCTAACAATTGATGTTGTTAATTTATTTTCCGTCATCCCCCATTTAGAGGGTCTAGAGCTATTTTACGACAGTTTACATTCTAGTAAGAGATTTGATGCTGAGAAATTGGAAATTTGTCATGGGTTCATGGAACTGGTACTTAACAACAATTTCTTCATATTTGAAGGGGAAAGGTATAAGCAGATAACCGGGGGTGGCAATGGGCGCTAAGTGTGCCCCGGTTTATGCTAATTTGGTTCTATTAGCCTGGGAAAAAGAACATATTCTCAATTCTAGATTTGATAAAAACATACTGTCGTATAATAGATTTCTTGATGACCTACTTATTTTATGGAAGGGTGACGAAGTCAGTGTTAGGGAATTCATAGATTATTTAAATAATTGTTCTGGATTTTTAAAATTCACATACAATTGGAGTTGTGATTATGCTAATTTTTTGGACATCAGGATTTCTAAGAATGAAATGGGGTTTGTAAGCAATATTTGCAGGAAACCTAGTTATGCCAATTCTATGTTACACTACACCAGTTGTCATCCTATACACCAGAGGAGAGGTTTGGTCAAAGGCCAGATGGTTCGTCTCTCTAGGTTAATTAGTGATGATGAGGAGTTTAAAAATGAGATGTATATACTCATTGGGTTATTTCTGGAGAGGGGCTATCCGATAACACTTTTAATTAAAACTAAAAAAGAAGTGTACAAGAAGAGGAGAAGCAAATATGTCCCGATTTTGAGAACAGGGGGTTTAGATTCAGTTTTGGCTGGATCCAACAGTGAAGAAAATAATGTGGGTATGGACAAGGTTGGGCCTAAATTTATTTTGAAATATAATGACAGCTCCTTGGAAATTTGTACAAATTTAAAGAGTTTATGGAATTATTTCTTAAGTGAAAGCTTAAAAAAGAATCTTGGGTGATGCTCCTGTAATAGTGTTCAGCAGGGGAAATAATTTGAAGGATATTTTGGAAAGGAAAAACGATACCTCTATGAGATCACAAATGAGTAGATGTGGCTGTTGTAAATGGTGTAGATATATAGCAGTGGGTTCTAACCTTACAGTAGTAGGTTATGGTCGTACAATTGCATGTCCTGGACGTTGTAATTGTGTTACCAACAATTGTGTTTATGTTGCTTCGTGCATGACATGCAATGCTTTTTATGTAGGTAAGACTACAAGATGTTTGAAAGAGAGAATTAGGGAACATTGTGGTTCTATTAGAAGAAAGGATGACCACAATGCCCTTTTTCTACACACCAGGATTTGTCATCAATTTAAAAAGTTTTTGTTTTTTGTAGTAGACAGGATTAAACCCGATACTTATGGTGATGTTAACAATCTTGTAGCCCTTCGGGAGATGGAATGGCAGATTAGGTTAAATGCTACAAAATATCCAGGGATTAATGAAAGTATTTCTTTAAAACCCTTGTTAAAATTCAGAGCCAACTTCATTTAGGCCTTTATTATGTTTGAGACTTAATTTGATGGCTGTAGTATACTAATTATGAAATTGCTATATTGTGTCCATAAATATCAATCATCTATTCATTTAACATATAGAGATTATTTTATTAAATTATTAAGTTATTTGTATATATATTTATATATTTACATGGGGTAGTAAAGTAGGAGTTTTTATTGCATATTCATACATTTGTGTATTACATTCAGATACAATAGTTATTTACACTATACATTTTACTTTATATTAAGTTAAAAACACTTATACTATACTTACATATATATATTTATATATATTTTTAGGTTTATGTCCATCAATAAGGGTAGGATGGAAGTTTCTTTCCTTTTCTTTTTTCTTTTTTGTTTTTTTTTTGTGAAATTCATCTTTTATATATGTATTTATATATATTTTCACATTTATATTTACATTTACATGTGATTTTGTTTGTTTTAATGTATTTTTTTAAGAGAAACTATTAATTCAGGAATCCTTAATTGGTTAATTGGTTTCATAGAATGTATATAAGATTATGCTGGGTGTAACTAAATTGTAAGACTCTGATGATACCAGGTTTTCTGGTGAAAGCGCTCAGTCATTGTATTTGTGGATTTGTGGATTAAACTGCTTCCTGCAACTGTTCGTGGTCTTAGCCTTATTGTCATCCTTATTCTGTGGTGGACCTGCTTGTGTTTTTATTTGTTGTGGATTCCTATATTTGGAGTCTTTCCATTTTTCGTTTAACACTTACTATAATAGTTTAAAAGATGTGAGGCAGGATTCACGAAGCCTCCGTGTAAGAGATACAAGGCTTACACGGAGGCTGCAGTTAAACTATGTGATGTCAGCATGTCATGAATATGCATGAGGGCATGCTGAATCACACCTAAGGCTAACACGGTCTGTGGAAGACAATAGGGGGCGTGTCCGTAGGCCAAGCCCTGCAAGCGGACACGCCCCCAGAAGAGTAAAAGTGCCCAAAGTAAACACCCACGACAGAGTACATGGAAATGTGAATAAACACAACACAACACATGCCCCCACAGACTATGAACATAGGCGTAAACCATGTTATATATTTTTTTTAACTGTAAAGATGTTTGCCCGTGAGTGCGCTCGTTTGCGCGGGCGTGCCCAAATCTCAGCCACAGTTAGCAGTAAATGGAAAAGCATATAAGAACTAACTATGCAAAGTAAGCCAAAAAGCAATAGCGTAGCAGTAGAGACGTCGGCTGAAAAGCAGGCAGTCATGGTTCGAGCCCCCACAACATCAATTTTTATTTTTAGTGAAATAAGCACGAAACAAGTCCCTGACATATATGTACATATATAAAATTATATTTTATGTAAAATGTAATGACATAGGCCATTTATTTTGAAGAAATGTGAGATAACAAAATAATAAAAAATGCCAGATGTGCCTAGAGCTGAGCTACAGTTTAACAAGGTGAGTGCATCTGCCCGTGGGTGACCAGTGGTTTAACAGATGTAAAATGAGTGCCCGAAGGTGAGCAGTGGTTTAACACGCTGAAACTGTGTGCCCCTAGCTGAGCTGAGCATAATATGCGTGCTGACAGCCAAATGAGGCGTAAACTAGCGTAACCCGTTTGTGTGGAGCTGCGCACCGTGCCAACAAGCTAACCGATGGGCAACATTGAGCAAGCTGTAACAAAACTGCCTTTACACAGACACAACCCCTAGCCTGTCTAGACAGTCATAAAATATAAAAAGCAGAAGCGAGGTTCAAACCCAGGATACCATGCACCATAGTCAAGGTACTGAACCACTAAGCCATGACAGCTATACTTAGAAATGCAGTAATAGCAAATATATAGGAATGAATAGAAAGTGGAGCATGACAAAGCAGGTTTTGTGAAGTTGATACAATTCCAAAATGGCCAATCACAGATAAGTGCGGGAAAAACGGCATATATAAGCTCCATAGGTGGGAATACACAGCATAAACGATTGTAGAACTAACTTGCAGCCAGAATGTCAGGAGTAGGTGAGGGTAGTTGCTTTCGAGCACAGAGGTGGGGCGTTGAGGAGTCCAGATATATGGTCTGGCTCCTAGTCCACAATCATGAGGCCCAACTCATGCAGGGTCAGGTCCTGTGGGGAGCATATAGGGCTGAGGCATGGGACCGGTTGGCTCATGATCTCACCAGTGCCACAGGGATTCCAAGGACTGGTGAGCAGGTCTGTCACCACCATGCGGACCTGACGAGACGTAAGCAGGACCAATTGAACCGTTGGATCCAGGAGGCCCGGCAAATGTCCAACGCCCCACTACTGAGTGTGTATTCCAACATTACTTAATTTATATTACAGCTGCAGGTATCCATTCTGCGAACCGCAGAGCCTATGGCGACAGGCTGGTGTGGTTGCACCACCAGGCAGATCAGGTATCCTCTCCCAGTAACTGTAAAGAAATATAAAAGTATGACAGCTAGCAAAAGAGTGCAGTGTAGTCACTAAGTAATAAAATTTGCAATTAACAGTGTAAGAGTGTCAGCAAGTATTGCTTGATTACAAAAGTGTGTTGCAGTCTGTAATCCAAACAGAAAAATGAAAATGTCTGAAATAAAGTCTGAAATAAAGATGCCCCACCTGTAATATAATAGTACACAACCTGCAGCAGGCTGAAAAGTACAGCTGCAGAAGATGAGCAAATCACATGTGTGAAATATATCCCTGTTGAAATACTGAAACATGACACAAGTGAGACTGCTGGAAAGGATTGTAATAACTACAGGTAAAACATGTCAATAAAACCTAGAAGTAAGTACCATCCTGAATAGTAAAATGAAAACAAGTGAGAGAGTGTGAGAAAGAGTTATGAATCCACCAATAAAGTAGTAATAACACCTGAATAAAGGATACTGCAGTCAGTACAGAATGAAATGAATGTGACAAGCAGAACGAAACTGCGAAATGTGTTCAAAGTGTTGCTGCAGCTGGAATGTGTATCCCAAAATCTGGATATGTTGCTCTCAGTCTGCAATATGCAGATAGTATGATTGTCTGAAATACCAAGCATCCACAGTTGTCTATAGCTATATAAAGCAAATGTAGCAGGATGATGTAGCTGAACAAAGCCAGATATGAACGTGTATGAATAACAATAAAATCTATATTGATGTAGCAGTAACAGTCCTATTACCAACTTGAAGTAGTTATCATATAGGAAACTGTAGTTAGAACAGTAGTGTGTATATATCTGCAGCTATTAGAAATGTACAGCATATGTATTGGTATTCGAAGGTGTTAATTATATTTTCTTCACCCCACCCTATAACCACATATAATCCATTCCACGTGAAATTGGTATGTGCAATCACAATTAACACCCCTGGACATTTGTCCTGTTGGGTCATACATATTTGCATGTACGTTGATGCATCTGCCCTGTTCATACATCCAAACCTGATGGCCTGTTGCCATCAATCAACCCTGCATGTTGTTGGACTGTGTATTGCTGTTCAAATTATGCATGTGTTATGCTCGCTGTTCAGTGGTGTGAATATCTGGGTGTTTGGTTAATGGGAATACTAATGCATGCTGTTACAACTAATTGTGAATGGTATTGTATGTTACTAACCCAAACTGGCATGACATAATGCAAAACATAGGACGACAGGGAAGGCGGGTTCCAGCGGACCCACCTCTCCCACCTCAGCTGGCGAGTGCACCTGGCACTAGTGCCCAGTCTGGACCCTCCTCCGGTGGCTCTGTGCCACCTGTGGGTGGAAGCGCTGCAGGGGATGGGGCCCGCCCCCCCCCTCTGCAAGTGTGGCCAGAGGAGAACCACCACTCACCCTCCGTAGCGTCCGGACTATGGTGCTTAGGGAGATCCGGGACTCTGTTCTTGGGCCCCTATGCCAGCTTGAGGCACAGGTGGCACAACTTACGGGCATGCCTGTTGCCCAGCCTACACAGCCTCCAGCACAGCCCCATCCTGGGCAGTGAAGGAACAGTGGCAACTTCCCATGGGTGAAGATATCAGTTCCACTGTTGCCATCTGTGGGCTCATGGGCTCTGGATATCCAAACATCCGTCCCTGTCAATTGTGTAATCCCCCCACACGTGTCATACACCACCCCTGTATGCATCTTGTTTGTCTTGTCTGTTGACCTACCCAACCTACCTCCCCAGCTATACCGACTTCCTTTACCTGACATACCACTCTCACCTGAAAAAAAAAAAAAAAAGGGCACTCTGCACCCACAAAAAAATTACGCCCCATACATAGCTGCCCATTCCGCACACATGTCTGCTGGACATGGAAACTATCAATTACAATTGGCTGTACAACAAGTATTATTGTTGTCCTGACACCTCTCTCAGGGGTGGAAGGTTTCAAATGTCACACCAAATTACAAACATATGCACAGCTGTTGCTGATGAAGAAATGGGCAGCTATGGGCCTTACCTACACCCCTCCTGCAAAACCCAAGCTTGTTTCCCTACTGTCTTACCCTCTTTGTGACCCCTTTTTCACCCCTTTCCTGTCTCCCCATTTTCATTTCTTTCAATGAAAATAGCGCAGGTGTGCGCCAGAGTAAGCACTGTTAAGCGGTTGTAAGCGGGTGTGCGCTGAGCTGAATGCCAGTGCGCATGCGGGAGCTCCACGCAAACCAGTGCTAACCCGGTTACAACTGCTTAAAAGTGCCTTAGTCACTCTGACTGACAGGTCCTGTAGTCAGTTCAAAAGCAAAATAAAATCCCACTGTCAATCCCGAACCCAGGACCTTGGAAACAGTAGTCTGCATGATTTACCACTAAGCCATGACTGTTACACAAGAGCATTGTGCTAAAATAAATATATCATGTAATAGTAGGAATGAATGTAAAGGGAATATAGGATGTGTAGTACACAAAGCATGTCATGCATACTTACTGTCAAATCTAGTGGATTTCTATAATAGTAGTGTGTGAACAGAAACACCCATGCTAGTTAGTAGCTAGTAAGTAATAATGTCAGTTAATATACATATACAAATGTATGTATATTTATACATATATATATATATATATATAGAGAGAGAGAGAGAGAGAGAGTTGTAGGTGTCAGTGTGCATACACACTTAGTACAGGAAACAGGAGAGATGAATGGAGAAATGTGAATCTACAACACAGCCTGAATCATGAGAGAGATACTAACCTTTACACTCACAGAACAGTGTCCACAGCATACCAGCATGGTCCCCGCCCTTACAATCTGAAAGGGCAATGCCTATCTCACATACCCTTTTATAGCACTGTCCTGAAATCACAGTGAGAACTGCAATCAGTACACAACTGGTTGCATGCAATTAGCAAATGCTGGCTTACAATTGGTGCAGAGGCCATCACATGGACTTATGCAGATGCCTACAAAAGCATCCTGTACTCCCACTCCACACATGCAATACTTTCATTGCACCGTCTGGAGGCAGACAGAGAGAGAGAGAGAGAGAGAAAGAAAAAAAAAGAAAATAACAGCACAAACAAAAACACACGTAACACAAACTAAGTTAAAGCTGTCATCAGTGTCAGTATCAAGCTGGGCTAGCAGCAGCAGGAAGCTATAGTAACGGTAACGCAACCAGCTGTGACAAACACAGGTAATGTAAAGTAACAAGTTAATAATCTACATACTGTGAACCCTCCATATGTGTCATTGGTCTGTATCTATAGGTATGTCCATGTGATAAGTTGTGTGCACGTAGTTTCACCCAAAGGGGATGACTATACATTACATGTCATTCAGTGTTAGGCCATGATCCTGGCACCAATTGTCCATTTCAGTGAGACCTGTCTGTAGGATGTGTGTGTCAGCTGGTGTAACAACTATAGCGCTTAGCTTGCAGTCATCTGGGAACTTTGTCATCCACAACCCGCACATGTTTGCTTTCACATCTGAGAAGTAAATGCCAAACAAGAGGGGTCCTAGGACAGAGCCCTGTGGGATACCACATGTGACTGGCTTTGAGTCTGACATGGCTCCCGCAATATCGATATTATGGATTCTGTATTTCAACCAGTGTGCAACCCATCATGTGACATATGTAGTAACATGTAAGCTGATGAGCTTGTCTGTGATGCCTGAGTGGACTACTGTGTTGAAGGCCTTAGGCAAGTCCAGGTAGGCTGTATGGACTGCTTTGCCCTCATCAATGGCTGTAGTGACTGTTTTGAAAGGTCAACCAAGTTCAAAAGGCAGGATCAGCCCATCACAAAGGCAAACTGGGTGGGATCAAGTGTCTGTAGGTACCCAATATCGCTGTATATGCGTCCCATAATGAATCATTCCATAGCTTTGCAGACCAGGCTGGTTAAGCTTATGGGGCGGTAGTTCCCAGGGTCAGTAGAGATGCCTCCTTAGTGGAGTGGGACCACTGTTGCTGTATGCTAGTGTTCAGGTACATATCCCGTAGTACGGCCAAGGTTAAATATCAGTCTTATATGCGGTTGTATCTCCTCTTGGAGTTCACGTAGCACACATCCAGGGATACCATCAGGTCACATTGATGCTGTGTGTTCTGCTTTGCTGAGGGTGGCCCTCACCTGGACATCTGAGATGATAGGGAGGTTACATTCAGCTGTGATAAGTATTTCTAAGTGTGGGGGAGAAGGAGGGGGGATACGTGCACTGAACCTGTCTGCCAGAATGTTGCCAATATCTGTGTATTCAGTGAATGTTACGTAGGTGTGTAGTAACTCAGTGCATATCTGAGGCATTTGGTCCATATGTCTAACATAACTGAAGAAGGCCTTGTGGTTATCTATAGTGTCCGTGGCCATTTCCCTCTCAGAGTAGGCCGTGGATGTTGTTATGAGAGACCGTAGCTTATTACCAGTGCTGACCACAGATGCCTTCCCTTTATGTGAATCTGCTCTGTCCTGCAGTAGCCTCCTTCTATCGTTATACAATCTGCCTTTGGCTGGGGTCCACCAGACAGGATGCCTAACCTTTGTGCATAGGGTCTGGGTTATAAATGTGTGTGCATGTTCCATGCATTCTTTGGGATGTCCGTGGGAAGCATTCGCAAAGGAGTCAGCATTGTGGGTTGTGCTTCCACTGGCCCAGTGGGCTGCATGGATACCATGTCAGTCCTAACAAGTGAATATCTGTCTATTCACATATATATCAAAGTAGTCTACTGTGCTGGTGGTGGTGGTGGGATATGTATATCCAGGCCGAGTAATTTGTGTCCAGATCACACTAGTGGATGGTGTTCCACATACAGTACCTTGGTATGAACCCCCAGAGTGAGGTTGTGCATTGAACCTGTCTCAGTGTGCTGACTGATGGGGCTTGCTACTATGTTGTATGGAATGTGTCAGGTATTGTTGCACAGGTGTTGGCTGAGCACTGATATCTGGCCATGTACTTGTGTATCCACCAAGAGACACACACGTGCTACATATGGGAGTAGTAGTATATCACTACAGTTGAGTATCATGTATAGTATGTGTGCCATATATTGCTGACATAGTTTGCTGATATCCAGTTTGTGTTCTCTTTCAGGGACATGGCGCGTCAGCGAAATCCTGCCTACTCTGCTGCAGAAGATGAAGAGATACACCAGAGCCCGGTGCTGGATTATGACATACTGTTTTCCCGCACCAGCCAGAATCAGCAGGAGAGGGCTGCACTGTGGCAAGACCTTGTCCGTAAAGTAAATGACATTGGCACACATAATAGGACATATGAGCAGGTACGACATCACTGCAGTGATTTAATCAGAAATGTCCGTCAGCATGCATCGGATATCCACAGGCAACAGGTCGCCACAGGAGGTGGGGTGGCCACACATCCCCCCTCACCAGACTGGAGGGGCTACTCCTAAGTGTTGTGGCTCCAGCCCAGGAACATCAACAGCAACACACCTGCATTATGATGGAGGCTGGATCCACGCAGCAACACGACATGGAGCATGCAGGTAATATGCCATATGTCCACTTGACTGTTCTGTACACTGTTAGTTTATGCATGTGTAAGATGTGTCCATGGTATGTAGCTGTCAACATAGTATGTAATTGTGCAGGTGTGATATTGCCAATATCAGCAGCTGACATGTGAAAGGCAACTGGTGTACTACTGCACTGTATCATACGCAGTATCAATGGCACAGTTGTGCCCAATGACATTAATCCCCTCATTTCTGCAGGTCCCTCCGGTGTTACAGCAAGGCAGCCCATCCATGCTGGTGAGTGTGTTTTAACAATACCTATAATAGTCCTGATAGTGCTAGTAATAATAGTGTAACTCAGTAGTGCTCTGTGTGTATACTGTGTATACTGTGGGGTGTGCATGTGTGCATGTGTGCATGTGTGCCTGTGTCCACGTGTGCATGTGTGCCTGTGTCCATGTGTGCATGTGTGCATGTGTGCATGTGTGCCTGTGTCCACATGTGCATGTGTGCATGTGTGCATATTTGCATGTGTCCACGTGTGCATGTGTGCATGTGTGCATTAGTGCATCACTGGTAACATTGTGTAGACATTGTAAACTGTGTTTCCTGTCTTCCTCCCACAGGTTCTGGTGCTGCTCTGGTGTCCTGCAGCAGGGAACCTGAATCTGGTGCCACAGGTACTGATAATGATGATATCTGTGTAATGGCACAGGAAGGTGTGTCAGGGTCCATCATTGGTCAGCCAATTGACAGTACACAGCTGTCAACCCCATCATTGCGCACAGTCATCCTGCCAGTACATCCTATGTCACCATTGTCCCTAAGTGCTGGACAGGATACAGTGGGCATTGACCAGGGTAATGTGGTATCTGTGGCACATGCTTCCCCACACAGCAGCCATGGGCAGGGTCCTGTGATGGTACCACACAGACAGTTGCCCATGGGTTCTCGTGGGAGCATCCGTGGGCATACTGCCTCTGGCAGATGTGCCCAAAGAGGTCTGTCAACCTCAGCTATGCTTCGGGCTGTCATGCAGGCACAGTCACGTATGGAAAGGTACACCAGACAGGGTCTGAGGGAGCTGAGAGCATGTCGCACAGCCATGACAGACAGTATGAGTGACATCGCGGATGCTATCTGTAATTTCACCGATGTCATAGACAGACATTGTGGGGACATATTACAGCAGTTCCACAACCACGTCCATGAGCCAGGGCAATGGTGGACGGTTGCGGCTTCAACTTAGCTGTATGCCAGCAACAGCAGCAGCTGGCAGTCGGCTCAGATGACAACAGGCCTGCGGACGCCGCCATAGTGCCAGCAGCAGCCCCAGCAATGCTGGGTCTGTGCTGTCATCAGACCGCCCAGGAGACCATGTGCACGTGGCTCTGGACAGTCCCAACAGGGACCTGTGTCCAGTCAACACACTCCCATTTCTGATGACAGTACCCAGTCTGGCTTAGTACTGGATACGGTCCATAGCACCGTGTCCGTGCCCACGGACACTGATCTGTATGACCTGCCAGGTGCAGTCTGTGGCTGTCCACAAACTCCAGTATATGGCAGCCATGAGGTGGAACTGTGTGCATGCATACACACATGCAAAATGTTAACACCTAGGACTACCACATGCACGCACACACTGCACCAACAGTGCCCCACCCTGTACTGCTGTCCCTCACCAACACACATACACACACATGCCAATTGGTGGTATCAGTGGCAGACTCAGGCATACCTAATTCACACACTGAGCATATGATGAAACGGTGCCACCTCCTGCAATCTCCAACATCAGTGCAGGAACAGGTAAACACATTGCTGATGCACAGGGTGACTACATAGAAGTGTATTACTAGTATCATGTTGGTAACAGTACAGTGTGCTGATATGACTGTGTGTATATCCCAGCATGCCTGATGCAGTAACTGTATGACTGTCCTGAATTGTTATCTACACCCATAGTAAGTACCATAGTGTAACAGCTGCACATTATTGCATACCGGTGGTAAGGATGTCAACAGATAGCCACATCCATAGGTAGCACAGGGGAGAAGCTAATGCAAGTAGTGATATGTAATGATGGACATGTACAGTAATGGTGGCATGTTGCCCACAATGACTATGCAATGTGGATGTTTGCGCATGTTGATATGTGTGCAGTACCAATGTAATACAAATTACAATTAACTATGACATAATATCAGTTCTACCATGGACATCTGAGCTGTGCATTCCTTTGTACATGTTGATAGTGCCTGCATATTTGCACTGTTACCTACTGGAAGTGTTACCCCTTCTTTGTTGTACAATGGACTACTTCCAGCCCTGCTTACTGTAGCTTTGTTTGCATGCATGTTTGCTTGGGGTTCCCTGGAACACTGCTTCCACCTGCAATGCAGAGTTACAGAGCTTCTGTGGATTCCTAGTGACATCTGCATAGCGTACTATACGTATGTCAATTTTCCACATGACAGAACGTCACTGTCTGTCCTGTTCGCATGTACGTTGCCTCTGACACATTGCATATGACTTACCTGGCATTTACCCACATGTGCAGTCATATATGCCAGTGCTATGAAATCAGTAGAAGTACGCCCACACATACTCACCTTCAGTATGTTGTTCCCCATTGGCCCTATGTGTTGGTAATCACCATGGCAATCACACTACTATGGTAGCATGTGCAAAGGTAACCTGTGAATCACCTCTATGGTCCGGTTGTGGTTTATGTGAGTCATGTGGCAATGTCACAGCTGCCACATGTATGCAGTCAACCCTCTCCCCTGGCCAGGAATGTACAACACATGTATGAGATGCCACCACATAGCCAATCTGGGGACTGAGCACTCTGAACCCAGTACTGCCATACCCTGTCAGGTGGCATGACATACTGCAGTGACTACAATACCAGTCTGACATACATCCACACTGACAGCAATCTGAACACACTGGGGCATACTTGGAGACTCAGAATAGCATCCTGCCTGAGCATCACACACCTCCGCAGCTGGCACACAGGCATACGTTAAGTCAGAACAGAGCACATGCCACACATGGCACACACATCCCATGTGCCACACACTCACAGCCTGTAGGGCTACACAACACACCTGCTACAGATGTGTCAGGTACCTCTCTTGGCCGCTGCAGTGGGGTCCCACTCAACAGGCTGTACATGGTGAAGGTCACAGTGATATGCCCGTGGGGCACTGTGGTCCACCACAAAACACATGCATACAGGTCAGTCAGAGGCATGGACACATATGACTCAGTCATTGTCCATGCCACTATGGATGACCTGAGACATACCTCCCTGGACTACATGATAGGGAACATAGAAGGGCTCTCTCAGCATGTGGCATGGGCCAGTATGAGCCTGATCTTGGTTGCCATCATACCCTCACCAGGTATGCTACCACAATATGTAGAAAGGGTGTTCTATGTCTACATTCTGCTCAATCTCCAATGTCATTCATAGGGTATCCAATGGCTGTCAATGTGTGCTTACATGCTAGGGAAGCCACAATGATTTGCGAGGGGCAGCTTGCACGTGACACCCATGGGCCATTGTATATTGGCAAAGCCCCTTGATGCACACATAGTGCCTTTTGCTGCAGGACACGGATTACATAGCCACCTCTGCGGGTATCACATGGGATAGGACACTAATAGTGATGCTACACAACACCAGCAGTGTACACCACAAGATGCATGCACTGGACACTGTCCTCAGCACGGTAAACTGCAATATCTGTGCAGTACCAGATTCCTGATTCACAGCTCTCAGGTGCAACCCATCACTGCCAGGCTATACCTCATACCATGCCTGTCATCCCCTACACATGTAACACACATGGACAGGGGGATGGTATCTCAAGGCACCACAGATACACACACCTACAGGTTGTTGGCACAGCACAAAGCATCAGGGCCTATCCATGAGCAGCTAACAGTGTGTTGGACTGCCTTCTGGTTCATAGCCTGGCACACACAACCCTCCCATACACAGGAAACCCACCTGTCCTCCCTAACAACACTGGCAATATTACAGTCTCTAGAAATGTCTTTATATGGCTGGACTGCATCCAGCCAAACATTGTGCGTGAGCATTACTGTAGCTACAGCACACTAGCTGAAAGGTTCCCAGCATGTAGTCACTGAATTGCAGTGGAACAACATGTTACCACTCCCACAACAGGTGGGAACATGCAGCACCTGTTCATCGACTACATGTAGACTATATGGCCCAGACCAGATGTGTATCCCCTGCTGTTGGTATTATACCATATACAACTCACACTGTATATACACATACCGCATGCGGCCCCTGCACAGTAAGACACAGTCATAATGTTATGCATTGCGAATACTATTTATCCACTTGAGGCACGTGTCAGACATGGTAACTACTGAAGGTCACAGGTATATATGTGTATGTGTCACACACATACATCATGTGTGCATTGCCATTGCTGGTTTAGGCAATGGCATGCATTGTTATGAACAACAACAACCCACACATGGTCATATTGTGTGACACAACCACATGTGGCAGTTGTGGGTTTCCAAAACATACCTATCTGTGCTCTGATGGTGGTAATAGACCCAGTAGCGGAGCACACTATTGGCATTACTGGGCAAGTAGCCCTGTTTGGCTGTACTGATAGTTTGGTGACATCCCCTGTGTTTACTGGGGGAATATGCAGCATCTGGTGTATTGTAGTAGTTGCCAAAAGGATCTGTTCTCTCACACTTGCAATTACACACACCCTACTACCCCCCCCCCCACATACACACACTTGTCATTTGCAGGATTCATACCCCTACCTATGTCACGACACGTAAGAGAGACGCATTAGCGAAGCACACTATTCAGATTACTAGGAAGTTCCTCTTCTCCGGCTGTACTTATAGGGTGCTGACATCATCAGTGTTTGGAAAGGGTAATGTGCATCATGTAGTGTGTTCTCCTGATTGCCAAAAAGCACGTTTTTCACACAGAATTGCACACACACAAACTCCCCTCATCCAAACACACACTTGCCATTTGCAAGTTTCAAACCCCTACCTAATTATGTTATGACACTTGAGAGAGATGCATTAGCAGAGTGTGCTATTCAGATTACTGAGAGGTTTCTCTTCTCCAGCTGTACTTATAAGGTGCTGACATTATCAGTGTTTGGAAAGGGTAATGTGCATCATGTAGTGTGTTCTCTTGATTGCCAAAGAGCACATGTCTTTCATCCAGAATTGCACACACACAAACTCCCCTCATCCAAACACACACACTTGCCATTTGTAGGTTTCAAACCCCTATCTAACTATGTTATGACAGTTGAGAGAGATGCATTAGCAGAGTGCACTATTCGGATTACTGGGAGGTTTCCCTTCTCCAGCTGTACTTATAGGGTGCTGACATCATCAGTGTTTGGAAAGGGTAATGTGCATCATGTAGTGTGTTCTCCTTGATTGCCAAAAAGCACATGTCTTTCATACAGAATTGCACATACACACTCCTCTCATCCAAACATGCACACTTGCTATTTGGAGGATTCATACCCCTACCTAACTATGTTATGACATTTAAGAGAGACGCATTAACAGAGTGCGCTATTCGGATTACTAGGAGGTTTCCTTTCTACAGCTGTACTTATAGGGTGCTGACATCATCAGTGTTTGGAAAGGGTAATGTTCATCATGTAGTGTGTTCTCCTAATTGCCAAAATGCACATATCTTTCATACAGACTTGCCAGCACACACACTCTCCTTATCCACACACGTGCAATTTGCAGGATTCAAACCCCTACTTAACTATGTTATGACACTCGTGACAGACGCATTAGCAGAGCGCACTATTGGGATTACTGGGAGGTTTCCCTTCTCCTGCTGTACTTATAGGGTGCTGACATCATCAGTGCTTAGAAAGGGGAACGTGCATCCTGTAGAGTGTTTTCCCAGTTGCCAAAAGGGACACTTCCCTCACACAGACTTGCACACACATCAACCCCGCTCACCCACACACTGAGCATTTGCATGGTTCAAACTCCTACCTAACTATATTATGGCACTTGAGGGAGATGCATTAGCAGAGTGCGCTATCCGAATTACTGGGCATCTGTTTTGCACCTGCAGTATTTATAGGGTGCTGACATCTTTATTTCTACAGAGGTATGTACATCTAGTACTACCTGTCACGTGGGGGATAGCATATATATGCATTTGCAGCCACCTACTTCAGGGTCAGATATGCACATCGCACTGGCAGGTTATGTTCTATACCATGCTTCATGACCACAGGACCTGTAACACACAACACAACCAGTCCAGAACACCACTGCCACATCCAGGACACACACTTTGCTTCCCTGGGAACAGTGCCGGGATATTCAGGTGTTCACATACACCATTCCAGTTGTTAACATCAGGTACAGGCATATTGTGTGTGGGAACTACTCAGGCCTCTACAACATTACCCTACAGCCACTACAATTTGTGGGTCCATGTGCTATGGCAGAACCACTCACCACAGCCACATGGGGGAATACATATTGCACCTGTCCATCTGCAACATGGGTACTCACTGTTCCACACCAGAGGTAGACCACCATTGTTGATATCTGACCATACCCACCTTTCTCTGGACATCCATATCCCATCCCCACCCCCAGGCAAGGTTGTCACTGCAAACAAACTGTATTTAGCACAAGCAGACTCTACACTTGTGAAGACTGGGGTGGAAGACTTCAAAGGACCCATGCTGGGGGGCTATACTGGCCACTCTGCATAATCCTTGACAATTGCATTCTATGAGCATGTGTAAGGTTTGCATTGATCATGCTATCCCACATACACCCATGACTGCTCCACAACAGGACACCTGTCAGGTGTACACTAGCCATATATGAGCCGTCCAACAGACAGAGTGAGCTAATGCATTGCAGAGCTGTAGCCCACAGAGGGAGGACATCTCTGAACAGTAACAGCATGACACTTCAATCCCACATAATCATCACAACACAGTGTTGACAGTGGAATTGTCCAGACAATGCAGATAGGGCTCCCCTCAGTCTGTTATTGATGCCCACTTACTGTTAGAGTTCCTCAGCAACCCTCTTCCAGCACCCACCAACAACATGGATGTGGCTTAGCACATTCAAACCCTGGGATCTCCACTGTGTCCCTGCTTGACAGAGGCACAGCACACTAGCCTCACACGTTGCCTTATGTGACCTACTTTACAGTGGCACAGTAGCCTACTGTACTGGGGATGCAGATGCCAAGCACACTCTGGCTAAGCTGTCATTCCCTAGGGCAAACGGCCTAGTATTGACCTCTACACCCATATGTTTAATTGTCAGATGCACAATATTTGTTGCTGTTAGACTGTTTGCAGGTCTTTATTGCCATAGCATTCCCTGTTCCTATAAACAACTTGTGTATCTGTGGAAGATGTTTGAATATGAGGGCAATCCACTATATCACTTATGTCTCTGTAGTCATTTACTGTGTGCACTGGGCAGATTGCTGTGTTGTGGTTGGTTCCTGGAATGACATGTACAAATACCAGATATGTGTGGCCAACTGCTAAACGGAGATATGGCCTAAGTGTGTGAGCATGCCCAGTTCAGCCTTTCCATGGCATGTTGTCTGACATATGCCTCATTTATCAAAGTGTGCAAGCATGCCCAGTGTGAGCTTTCCATATGTTGAACTCTGCAGTCCACCACATATTTGGGTGAGTGTGAACTGCAACAATATCTCACGTTTATGGTTGTGTGTTGGGTGTCATGTTGTGTACTTACTGGCCAACTGCTTCGTGTCTGACCACAATAGGGATTATACTGTGCCTGCAGGGATTGCATGGGATACTTTGCATACAGTTGTCAACATCCTTTTATAATGACCTAACACTGTAGTACCGTATAGTGTACTGGTTCAGTACTTTCACTGTGGTGGACAGTATCCTGGGCTTTAGTCCTATCACTGCTTGAAATCTTCATAGTGAGCACAACAGACTGTGTAGGGGCCAGTTGTGCACATATGACCATGTTGCATTATGTTCAGATATGGACTACCTACACCAGGCTTGTCCAACATTGGTAGTGTATTCCACAACATAGGTGGACATTGGCAAACACTAGCGATGTGCCCTAGGCCATTTCTGATGCTAGTCAGAGAGTGTGTTTGTCCTTCGACACACATTGTAACTGGAGTTTGCCATGACATATGTCATGGTTAGTATACTGTGCCTCCGTCTACCTGTGACATAACAGTGATACCCAGGGTAAACCTACCATCTCCCATCCACTCATCAAGATTCCTCTTGAGGGATGTTGATGGGTGACTCTCTGGCTAACCTGTACTGGGAGTTTACTCAAGAGTGGGGGTGGCTTCTGTGTTATGGATCATTCAGTACAGCTTGTCCTATGTATGTCAGTGCTGGGGTTCAGGTCTCTCATGTACATAGCTCACTGCCATTCAGATTGTACAAGGTGCAGCATGTTCATTGATTCCAGCTTGGACATGGCTTCATACATCAGGCACAGCTTGCCTCTGGGTGGGCAGTATGGCAGTGTGTGGAGCTGCAGTTTGTTTAATCAGGCAACACATGGCATCTGTTCATGCTCTTTGCTACTCCTGGTGAAGTACTGTTGTGGACTTTACAGTTGATGGAGGTGTCTGCTGAGGTACATCCCACATCGGCTATTGTAGTCAATTGTGACGCTGATGAAGGATGACTGCAGAGCCACAGTGACCTCCCCTTATCTAGATCTGACAACCTTCATGATTGGGTGGGTATATGGTATGTTTCTGTGAACACTACAGCCACATGTTTGTCCAATGCAGGATATCTATCACCTTGTGTCCCCAGGTCTCTCATTACATGTTAGGTACGTAATGGGTTAACACCTGTGTGGTAATTGGTGGGCACTTACTGTATATCCACGGTGGTTGTCTATACACATTTCTGCAATTAGCTTGCTGACATGGCTATGGCACCAGTTGTCTGTTTCTATGTGGCCCTTTTGTGGGTTGCTTGTGTCATCTGGGGGTCAGATATGGTGGGCAGTTTGTACTCCTCTGCATACATGTTCAGTCACAGTCCTTCCATGTTGGCCTGTACCTATGGGACATATATACGGAACGAGGGACGTCCCAGGACCACGCCTTGTGGGATGCCACTTATATCTGGTTTGTAGTCTGACATGGATGCAGCATGTCTGACCATGTCAGTTCTGTCCTTGGTCTGGTTTGCAATCCCTCTACTGACATAGGGGTTTATATTTAAGCTGGTGAACATATCCATACTGAACACGTAGGGTATTGTCTGGAAGCATTTGCACAGTCCAGCTACACTGTGTGGACCACATTGCCCTCATCGATGACCCTAATGACTGTTTCAAATGGGTCAAACATGTTTAGAGGCAGGATCTGCACTTACGACAGCCACACTGGGTAGGGTCCGGTGTCACTAGGTCCCCGATAGCTTTATGTCTGCGGTACATGCTGATCCTTTCCATAGCTGTGCAGACCAAGCTTGTCAGGATCCTGGGGTGGTAGTTTGCAGTATCCATTCAGGCAACACCTTTGTTGTGAAGGACCACTGTTGTTGTACACTGCTCTTTGGGTACATATCCTGTGGTAAGGTTGACATTGAGCAGTAGTGTGATTTGGAATTCCATTCTTCTTGGAGTCCATGTTGGACTCAGCCCAGGACACCATCTCATACCTTTGCTGCTGTGTGTTTTGCTTTGTAGATGATGGCTGTTACCTCAGCATCTGCAATGTCAGGGGGCCAGCAGTCTGCTGGGATAGATATTTTGCATTCTGGGGGGGGAGGTTTGCACTGCACCTATCAGGTTGTATGTTGGCAATATGTGTGTGTGTTTGGTATGTTGTTTGTAATATCTGTGTGATTCGGAGCATATCTGTGAATTCCCAACATGGTCCCTACCATCAGTTGAGTAAGACTTGTGATTATCCTTAGTGTCCTGTACAATTTGTATGTTCATAAGTTCATAGGTTCATACTAGGTTATCCACCCTAGGGCATTAGTAATCCTAGCCAGAGTGTGTGTGTCTTTCGCCGCCCCTTGCTATGTGGATATTATGGCCATTTATGATTTACTTTACTGTGCCTCTGTCTGGACGTGACACAGTGAAGACCCCCAGTGTACATCTATGATCATTCATCCACTTGGCAATATTCCTGTTGAAGGGTGTCAGTGAGGGGCTCTGCCTAACATGGAGTGGGATCCTGTTCCAGGGTGTGGGGAGCCTCTGGGTTATGTATCTCTCCCTCCAGCACATCCTATTTCATTATGTGTTGAGGTTGACATCTCTCACTCTCACAGCTCCAATGGCTTTGATTTCCTGGGGTGGAGCATGTCCATTACTCCTGTGTTGGACATGGCCTTGTACAACAGACATACAATGCCTCTGTGTAGGCAGTCTGTGTCTGCATTCAGCTGGGGTGTCTACAGCCAGGCAGCATATGACATGTATTTGAGACCCTTTATCCTCTTGGTGAGGTACCTTTGAGGTCTTTCTAACTGCTGCAGGTGTCAGGTAAGGTACATCCCATATGAGTCATTGTACTAAATTATGGGTCTGATAAGAGAACAGTACAGGAGCACAGTGACCTCTGTTGATCTAGATGTGCATCCTTTCATGATACGGTGTCCAATATAGACAGTCTTCCTAGCCACATTGGCATTGTGAGTGTCACATAACCGGTTACTGTCGACTTGTGTCCCTAGGTCCCTGATTACTCCTTGCATACATAATGGTTTACCACCTATGTGGTAATTTGTGAGTACCTTGTTTGGTATTTGTTGGGACATTCATACTGTCCAGTGTCTTCAGGATGTCTGGGTGGGGTTCCTGTGTGTGAGAGTGTGGTCTGTCGCATGCTACAGACTGTACAGCAGTTTTGACTACAGTTAGGTGCACATGGGTGGTCTCCACTGCTTCGTGCATTGTCAGTTACCTGGCTGTATGGGTGTCTGTGCTGCATATGGATACTCCCCCTCCTTTGTTGTTTTGGTCCAGGTGTTGGGGGCCATAACGCATGATATGAGGTATAACCTGGTAGTGCTGGTGTGCTGTCAGTAGGCTTGCAGCAGGTTTCTGTCACTGCACAGACATTGATGTTCTCCATACTGGGAAGTGCCTCAGCAGCATGCATATTGCAGTTTACACATCTGGCATTGGTCAGCATTACCCTTATGTTTCTTACCACTTATGTTTTCTAGGGTGGTGGGTTAGTCTTTTCGGCCTTGCCTACGTACAGCTCTATGGTGGTGGCAAAGGCCTTATCCAGTATCCAGACGCCCAGGAGTAACAGGTGCAAGCCATCCCTGGAACAGCAGCATGGCTTGTCATGCATGACATCTCAAGCAGACAGACATTAGATCCTCTTGGACTGACAGCTGTAATTGTGCCACCTGTTAAAGCTGATCATTCTGTGTTTGTACTGTGGCATCATTCTTGGTGGGGGTTGGATGCTGCAAACGGCCAGTGTCATACCGGCCTGGAGTACATACTCAGAGAGCTCATCCATGTCTCTTTTCATGTAGTCCAGGGAGGTACATCTCGGGTCATTCACACCGGCATGGACAATGACTGCATCATATTTCTGCTTGCTTTGGGGTGACCTGCGTACTTGTGTTATGTGGCATATTGTAGCAGCCTACAGGCAGCTTACTGTACCCTTTCCCTTGTTCAGTCTGGTGAGTGGGACAGCAGTGTGTCTGCCTATAGAGACACCTATTACAACTGTATCAGGTATGTTGTTTCTCCTTCTGGCCTGTGACTGTTTGGCACACCAGCTTTGTGTACTATGTGTTGCATGTGCTATGTTTGGAGGTTGTGGTTGCTTGGGGTCTGCTTTGGAGGCCTCTGTTGGTGTGGTGTGTTTGTAATTAGGGCCTCCGGGAATGTTTTTCTGTGTTTATGTGTTTGGTTTACAGTTATGATAGGTCTATGTGGGACTGGGTTTGTGGTGTGTGTGGTTACCTTCTCCTCCTGACTAGTTTTGACAGTACTGAGTTGGGGGAGCTCAGCCTCCGGTTTGGATAAATGGTTGCATCCTTCACATATATTTGTATTTATTGGGGGGAGTTGAGGGTTGTCTGTGTACTTGGGGCAGGTGTAACATTGCCTCAGGATTCACAGATTCTACTTGTTGTAGCTGGCCTTAGTGGATTGTATGTGTGGACATATTTTATTGCCATACTACTGATCAGTGATTACTTCCCTTTTTATGTTTGCTCTATCATGTAGTAGCTTCCTCATTCTCTTGCATGGTTTCGTAATGGCTGGAGTCCAGCATGCCAGATGCCTGCGTGTATGGCATTGTGTCTTGTTGTTATTTGTGACTGAATAATCCAAGCATTCCTGGCTGTGTTCATGAAATGCCTGTATAACAGGTTCTGTGGTGTGTCCCATATTCTGCACCTGCACAGGGCCTTTAGTGGATTCCACATCAGTTTGGAGGGGTGCAACTTATGCTTTACACATGTTTTTCACTGTGGTTTTCTGGCCAGGGACTGTGGTCAGGATGTGTATATCCAGTGTGATTACTCTATGGTCTGGTCTTACCAGTGAGGGATACACTTCTCATCTTGCCATCCAGTACACATGTTGCTGATTATCACATCCAGTATGCTTACCCCTCTTGTGGGAGTGGTAAGTTGTTCCTGGGCATTTTGGTTTATGGATTCTAGGAACTTTTCTCCTACTGTGTTTCAGTCATCCAATATAATGTGGTTTGGGGGGCTTGATATATTCATGTATTCCAACATAGGCCAGGTGCAGTTCCTGGTGTTAGGACAGTAGTCTACAGCAGGCTATATACTGGGAGGGAATTTTAGCCACTGGTACTTGACCATGGCTAATCCATGCTGCTTCTTGTTGTGGTACCAACATGGGGGTGTGGTTATTCTTGACAATTATTGCTAGTCACCCTCCTTTTGTAGCTTGTTCCATGTTTTGAGGCTGTACAGCACAGTATGAGGTGTAACCTGGTAGTGTTAGGGTGCTGATGTGAGCCTTGACCCAGTTTTCTATTACAGGACAGATATCAACATTCTCCATACTGTGTGCAATTACACTGCACACATCTTGCTGTTTAGACTTCTGGCATTGGGTAGCATTACATCTAGGTTCCTATCCCTTGTGGTACCTATGAAGGTGGGTTTGTGTTTTGAGACTTACCTATTCAGGGCATGCTGTGGGTACTGACAGCCTTTGCCAGTATCCATGGGGCCTGGACTGATAGGTGCACGCCACCCCTAGCAGGTGGTGCATCATGTCATGCTCAGCATGTCTTCCCAGGCTGAAACACATTGGCTCCCCTTTGACTAACTGCATTACTTCAGCCAATTATTGCAATTGATCATCCCATCATCATATTGTGGCTTCATGCTTGGTGAGGGTGGATGTTAGTCAGGGTCCTCAAGTGTGCATATAGTACATGGTGTTACATTACTTAACACATGGCATTCATGCCTCAGGTGGTGCTGCAGGGCTGCCTCTGTTGAATGCACATATTACACTCCCTGTACATGTTTGTGAGCAGGTCATGTCATTTTAGGTATCCCTGTTATTAGTTGAGTGAGTCAGAGAGAGGTATCATTCCCAGGGTTCCTACTGAGCCAGTGTATGTGCTATGCATTGCCTCTTTGCCAAGGCCAGGGCATACTGGGCATGCCTCCTTCTGCCTACTGGGGCAGGCTCAGGTTGTTCCTCCTCCGAGTCATGCTCTGCCTGTGATGGCCTTGGCAATGGTGGGGTGCTGTTTGGCCCGGCCCTATGCTGGTCCTGCTGCAGCTGTTTTCGCAAGATCATATTATGTAGCATAGCACATACCATGACAATTTGGGTACATGTAGTTGGTGAGTACTGCAAGGCTCCACCAGATGTGTCCAGACACCGGAACCGTGACTTGAGCAGCCCAAACACACACTCTATTACATTACGTGTTTGTGCGTGTGCCTCATTATGACGTTCCTGTTCAGGTGTGTGTGCGTTTCTGATGGGTGTCATCAGCCACGGCTCCAGTGCATAACCTGCATCCCCCACTAGGTGTCCGTGTGGGATGTCCCCATTGGCAAATGTCTGGTACAGCTGCGTCAAATGTCAGATGTGGGAATCATGGTAGCTCCCAGGGCAGCCAGCACACACATTCATTATTATGCCCTGGGCATCACACACGACCTGGCAGTTGATGGAGGGGAAGCCCTTGCGGTTAATGTAGGCCTTACCCCGTTCACCGGCTGGTGCTTTGATGCGTATGTGCGTGCAGTCTATTGCACCCACTACCTCAGGGTATTCCGCTATTTGCTGGAAGTGACGCATATTGCTGGCCAATACCTCACGGGCATTGGGGAAATATACATGATCACCGACATGTGCTGACATGGCATCCAGGAACTGGTGCAGTACCCTGGAGGCTGATGCCTATGATATCCCCATCATATCACCAGTTGGTCTCTGGAAGGTACCTGTTGCTAGTATTCTTAGGCCAACACATACCTTGGTTTCCACTGAGATGGGTTCTCCTCTGTTGGTTCTGTGTGTGAGGCGTGGCCTGCACAGCTCGACAATTTGCTGCAGGAGGTCTCTGTCCACTCTATAGTGCTCTACTATCTCCAGCTCATGTAACCCGTGGTAGGTGACCCTGGGCCTGTACACTCTTCTCCATCTCCTCACTGTGGGTTGTCTGGCACCATCTGCATTGTCACCACCCTCAGCAAGTCGCCTATGTCTCATTATGACAGCTATGGCAGCCCCTAGCATTTCTGCTCTGAGTTCAGCTTTTTCAGTTTTCACTTCTAATAGCTTACTCCTGTCTTGCAGTGTCTCTTGAGAGAAACATCCTGCACTGCTGTTTGCAGAGTTTTAAGTGCTGGGCTGGGATACTATTCTGCCTGTGTAATTGCCTGCTTCTAATTGTTTTCACCTGCTAGCTCCAGCAGTATTCCCTGCTAGCTTCCTACTAATTCTGTTGCTTCCTTTTTCCTTTCTGTTTCCTCAGGGGGGAGCAGCGTGCATACCAGCAGAAACACGCTCACAGTGGCTTACACGCATGCACACATGCTTACACAGTTCAGGATCTGCCTATTCGGGTTAAAACGCATGCACACTAGCGCAAACAGAGTTACAAATCTATCAACACGCTCCCACATGCTTAGTCTGCCTTACACGCGCGCGCACTGTCCTACTCGCGCCTCATGGCGCGCACACATGCACATACACGCCCAGCAAGAAACTTTGGTGTAAGTAACAGTGTACACCTTCCATTTCTTGACTTTCCCATGCTTATCTTGTGGCACTCCTCTTTCCATGATCTGTGTCTGTCATCTGTCATGTAACACTGACCTCCAATGAACTGCATTTCTTTCTACCATTCCCCCCTGTGATGTCACCTATCTCCTACTCTATTCCTCCCCCTTATGTATCTCTTACACTACTCAGAATGTGCTCATTTGCTATGTGACTGTGGGATTCAGTATCCTAACCCTCATTTACATCAGATTGCCTACTAATGCTTAGTTACATGTCTTAGACTCATCTTCCCCCTTAGCAACCACTACACGGTGGCCATGTTGTTTTTGGTCTGCTGGTCCCTGCATTGTCATTCCATGTATTGCATAAAACCCACATTTGTGGGTTTATAACCTTCATTTTTATGTTTTATACAGCGCAGCCCGTTTGCGCTGGGCTGCGCTGCGTTTAAACATCGGCAATCGCGAAAAAAATATATATATATTTTTTTTAATATTTGCATCGGGGTACCTTGCCAATGGCCACATATTTGGCCATTGGCATGCTACCTGACACATATGCACCCTTTATTTGGAGCTGACATGGCTCCATTGTGATTTTTGCAGAAACGTACTCAGTTGTTAAGTGAGTACATTTCTGCAGCTAAAACGGCTCTTACACAGGCTGCTTTCTGTTTCGTGGATCGCTACTCTACCTCATTTGCATGCCTTTCGGCTGCAAGTGAGGTATTTAGCATATCCACGCCCAGTCCGTGTAAGAGACGTTTTAGCTGGTCTCTTACATGGAGTTTCGGGCTGTTCCTGGATCGCGAGGCTTGCATGGAGTGTTACACGTCTCTTACACTCTGTGCAAGCCATCGTGAATCCTGCTCGTGGCCTTTCTTTTGACACTCACATTGCTAAAGCGGTTAGAAAGAACTTCTACATTGCCCACCTGATCATGAAGGGATTCACATCCAGATCAAGTGAGGTCATTGTTCCCCTGTACTCTTCACTTATCAGACCAATGATTGAGTACAATGCCCCATTCGGGATGTATCTCACCCAATACCTGCAGCAATTGGAGAGACCCCAAAAGTTCCTCACCAAAAGGATAAAGGGACTCCAAAATCTGTCATATGCTGCCAGACTGAAGAAACTCCAGCTCTATTCAGTCGCATACCGCCTGCTCAGAGGTGACCTGTGCCTGACATACAAGGCCATGTCCAACCCGGAATTAATGGACATGCTCCACCTCAAAAAATCCAAATCTACCAGCTCCACTAGAGCAAGTGACTTAAACCTTAGCACGGATATAAATAGAACATGCTAGAGGGCTAGATTTGTCACCCAGAGACTCCCTATGCTGTGGAATAAAATCCCAGTCCATGTGAGGCAGAGCACTTCGCTGGCTCTGTTTAAGAGAAATCTTGACCGGTGGATGGGAGATCGTAGGTTTACCCCAGGAATCATCTCTGTGTCACTGCTGGACAGAGGCACAACAAACTAATGGGCACAGTATTTTTTAACATAAGGGGTGGCGTAAGCCACAAAACTTTGTGCTAGGCTTATAAATGCCTTACGGCAGATAGCCTAGTATAAACCTATGAACCTATGAACCTATACAAATCTTCGCTCTATGGTACAGTAAGGTGATGCCCTGATTATGTAACCCATGATCTGGACTAAATTCCAGACTGTCCAGTCAGTCCAAGACTGATGAAGTTCCTGTATCAATGTTTTAAGGGACGAAAGTGCTTACATTTTGAATTTGGATTAAACTTGGAGTTCAAAGTTGGATTTATCTCTGCTTGCTGCATCACTGTTATTTGCTGCATTGTGTTTGAATTTGGACTACAATTTTGCTTGCTGCACTACACCTGGTGTGAGCTTTTTTGTGGATTTACTGGTTTGTTGTCTTTATTTTCTGTTCAATTCCATTTCACCTGTGTTGGAGGAAAAGTGTTGGAGAAACTACCCTACAAAGCATGAAGATGAGATACTACAAATGAAAGGGCAAGAATGTGGGGCAGACCACACGCTGCTGACACTATAGGCATGCTTGAATGCACACATGCATGCAGTACATAAAAACCTGCGTTAGAAGTGATTGAAGCTTCCCTTTTCAAATTTCCCACAGCAGCAGCAGTATGAAGGACAGAATGAATTAAAACAAATGCTTATTTAAAATCTCATTGGATATTTCCCTGCTGGCTGTATTATGTTATGCATTTCATTCAGCTTTGCAGTTATACTGCAGTGCTATCACTGCAAATATTTTGTCTGCTCTTCTAAATAATATACTTTGCATTTTCCTCACAGTATTGTACTTTCTTTCTTGATGGGTTATTGCTTAATGGAGCAGTTTGTATAATTATAAAAAACACTTCTAATGTTCACTGTTTTTTTCAGGCTAGGGGCATTCCCCTCTCGCCCACCCACAGACAGGTCAGTCAACATTTATAGGGGTGGTATTCAACATATTTAAAGCAACAGGTGTAATATTAGCCTTTGATGCAGAAAGTTTTGGGTTCTATTCCCACACCAGGTAGAGAGTAGTTGTTGAAACTTCAGTGCAGCTTAAGGGGGGTGCAGCACTCCTGAATGCGTCATGCTTTGAATGAGACATGAAACTAAGATCCCATCTTAGCTCAGGAGGATGTATAAGATCCCACAACACCTATCAAAAAGAGTAGTGGAAGTTCCCTGATGCCCTAAGCACATTTCCCCTAGTAGTATAAATGGATTTATATAAGAAAATAAGCTTTCCAGAACATCAGCTCCTAAAAGGCCAAGACCATGTGGTCAATGTTCTGAAACATTGGTAGTACAAAAAAAAAAAAAAAAAAACACCAATTGTGTTTTTTCTAGTGGCAAGCTCTGCTGCACCCTTCCATACCCCATAATAATTAGATAAACCAACTCCAGATCACATTACAGTGGGGAAAAGGACAAATTTTCTGATCCCCATTGTATCACAATCTCTTCAAAAACAATCTTCTTGCCCTACTAAACATCTGTCATTTCAGAACATCAGTCACATGGTCTTGGCCTTCTAAGGATTGACATTCTGAAATATCAATCATCCAATATAAATCCCTATAATACTACCATAAGTCTCCCTTGAAAAAAGCCACTATCCTAGCAGAGATAACCTGACCAAGAAAGGACAAAAAAAAAAAAAAAAAAAAAATAAATATATATATATATATATATATATATATATATATATTATTTTTGGAAGCAAGTAGCAGCTTCATAGAAGCCTTACCTGTTAAAGCTTTATGACATGCATCAAGGGCTAGAGACCTAAAGCACTGCAAAGAAAATAAATAATAAACACAATAATAAAAGAATAGTTTGTGGTCATAGCACGATAGTATGAGTAAAAAACACTCCTCATAAGCAGTTTCTGGAGGTCATAATAGTGTCCTCTGTGCAGAGAAGAGATAAATTCTTCAGTGCTGAAATGGCCAAAACTAAGAGGACTACATTTCCCATCCAGGAACCTACAAAGTCAATGCCACAACCTTGCAGGGTGCTAAAAAAGGAGGATCAAGGGAAACAGTGGGCCCTGGGAAGATGAGAATGATGGAATAGAGATATACCCCACCCCCATTTATACAAAGTTCGCAGATGATTGCAAGTTGGGAGCTATTATTAACTCCCCAATTGATGTTGACATTCTACAGAAAGGCCTCATCGAGACCAACGACTGGTGTCAGAACCATGGCCTTAAGCTCAATGCCAAAAAATGTGTCGTCATTCCCTTTGGGAAAAACCCAGTTCCTATGAATTACCACATCAATGGTAGTCCACTGAATGCAGAAGGCATTATAAGAGATCTGGGAACACAAGTTGACAGCAGCCTCTCTTTCGACCACCACATTGCCACTGTGGTCAGAAAGTCCTTCTATGTGGCACATCTCATTACTAAGGGGTTTGCATCCAGGAAGAAATAGGTCATTGTCTCCCTCTATTCTTCCCTCATTAGGCCAATCATCAAGTACAATGCCCCATTTGGCATGTACCTCACTAGACACCTACAACAACTGGAGAGGCTGCAAAAGTACCTCACAAAGAGGATCCTAGGCCTTAAACACTTGTCCTATATAGACAGACTCAAAATACTCCAACTATTCTCTGTCTCATATCGCTTACTTAGAGGTAATCTCTGCTTGACATACAAAGCCATGTCTGATCCAGCTCTGTTAGAAATGCTACATCTAAAGAAATCCCAATCCCTCCGCACCACACACTCCAGAGACCTCAACCTCATTACCACAATCAACAAAACATGCTGGAGGGACAGGTTCATAACTCGGAGACTGCCCATACTATGGAATAGCCTTCCTATACATGTCAAACAGGGGTCTATATTAAATCACCGAACGCTTAAAAAAGCGAGCGGTGATTGATCGACCCTATGTAAGCAAAAGCTTACAATGTGGAAGTGTCAGAACAGCGATTTTTTTCCAAGGGGAAAAAAAATCGCTTTTCCAACAACAGCAAAAAAAATAAATTTCAAACATTACATTAAGTGGGGAGCTTCATGAGTGGATGGGAAATAGAAAATTCACCACGGGGATCACTCCAGTGACTCTACTTGGTAGAGGCACTGGGAACTAAGGTCGGGTGGCAGGATGCCAGGGTAATCCTGTGGGCTAGGCTTGTAAAGGCTCCAGGGCCATTAGCCTAGTACACACCTATTAACCTATGAAAAGTTTACTGGAAAAAAAAGAGTCTGCTATTACTTAAGCAATGAAGTTTTGTTTGAAACTAATTTGTAAGTATGAAAGAGGGAAGTTGTTATTGTGTTTCTCACATGAGGTTCCACTGAGCATAATGGTAAATATTGCATTTAGTCAGTATAAATGAATGTAAAGTGTACCAATTAAAAACAAAAAAATCAGGTGGAGAAGTCAGAAGAGTAAAATACAGAAACTATTGTTCCATAAAGAAGAGAAATGAAACATTTGTAGACATGGAAAGGAATAAAAAATAAATGAAGTGAAAGATAGTAAAGGTAAAAAAATGCAAGGAGGTAGGTGGACAATGATAGTACTGGTTAAAAGGAGAACTGCTAAATGAGTACCTGCTCAGTTTGATGAATGAAGAGAAAGAGTTTTTACAAGAAACAATCAGTAGTAGTAATTAATGTGAGAGGGATGAGCACAGTCTTTTCACAGAAATAAGGGTCTGAAGGAATTCTGAGAACTAGGAATGTAGAGCTTACCCTAGGATTCTTTAGACCTATGAGTGAAGAACAGATAATATCATTAACGTGCTTTTTCAGTAGATCACAAGAGGAGGCTAAGATGCCTGGTAAGTGGATATCAGGTGTAATTCACCTTCACAAGAATGGTAGCAGGACAGAGACTGAAAGATGTTAACCTTTTAGTTTTCCATCAGCCATCATGGCAAATGATGGAATCATCATTTGAAGAAAGAATCTATCTGCAAATCTGTGGGAAGACGATTAATGACAGAAAATGTGTGCAAGACAACTGTTAATGATTTCCCATTGTGGGTAACAAAGACATCATGCCCAAAGTGGGTGGTGGGTGCTGCCTATTTGAGTTCAGCAAGGCACCTAAAGACACCAGTTCAGTGTTAATGGTGAAACAAGTAGCTCACTTGTCTGTAGTGCAGAAGGCTGTGGGTTCTATTTCTACATCAGGCAGGTCAAATGCTGACCTCAGTATGGTGTAAGGGGGGGTGTTGCACTCCTGAGTGTGTTGTACTTTGGATGATATATTAAACTGAGGCCCCATCTACCTGAGTTGGTGGTAACTCAGATGGATGTAAAAGATTCCATTTCACTTTATGAAAAGAGAGTAGAATTTTCCCTGCTGCACTGGCCAAATTTCTCCTAGTACAGTAAATTCAGCCCTGGGCTTCCAGTGAAAAGAGGCTCCTAGCCTAGTGGGTCCAAACTGGTTGACAAAGAATCAACAAAATGTTATTGAGCAGTTTACATATGTTTAAAGGTCCCTGGTAGGTAATATAGGTAAAACATTGACTAGACAATAAAACATAGACAGCAGAGGCTGTTCAAAAGAAAAGATTGTTTCCAGATGGGAACAATGGGAACCAGTACTAGGGCTGGTCCTCTTCAGTGTCAATTACTTTTTAGTAGGCCTGGGAGGTTTGGTAATTCAGACACTTATACAATGAGATTGATTAGAAAGATGAAAAGGACATTGAAAGGGACTAAAATATGTTAACATATTCAGCAGAAAAAAAAGCACATCTGTCAGGCAGAATGACAAGAAAGAATGAGGTAACAGGAAAAACAAGTAACAATAATAGAAGAGAAAATGACATATCATACAGCTGAATGGTAAGCAAGAGCCATGAGTTAACTGCAAATAAGGCACATGAAATATGGAGATGTAGAGAGAGCACCACCATCAGCAGAATGCAAGGAGTCACCTGTCTTTATAGAAAGTTTGTAAAAGTGCCATGTAAACTACTATATGCATTTATTGAGATCAAACCTGCACAATCACACAAAAAGAATGGAGGCACGTCAGATGAGGATAGCACAAACACATTGCATGATCTGCATCAGAAAGCTTATAAAGAGACAGAGATTCAAAAAGCTTAATGTACATAGTCTCAAAGAAATGATGTAGGGGTATGATAGCAATTCTTAGTTATGACAAGACAATCTATGCAGTCCAAGCAATTAGGAGCTTTCAGTAAAATAGATAGATAGATAGATAGATAGATAGATAGATAGATAGATAGATAGATAGATAGATGATAGAAATCTTAGGAGTGTTTTGAGGAAATATTGTTTCACTGAGAGAGTAATGGATGAAAGGAGCAGCCTTTCTGAACCAGTAATGTGGTCAAAAGGGTGACTAATTTCAATGATGCATTAGACAGCCAAGCCCATCCTTTACAAAGGTAGGGAGGGAATGGAACTGGATAAGCTGCCACATAATTATGTCCTGCAGCTTATCTTGACAGGAATGGGTAGATACAGTTGGTCAGAGGGTCCTAGTCTGCCATCATAATCTATGTTTCAGTCAATACCCATTTAAAATATTTATTTTTTCATCTAGTGTTGGTCTTGGGTTCTGGACCCGCTTTTTAGGACACTACAAATTCATATAACGGATTTTTATCTTTTGAAAATGAACTTAAATCCATTCATAAAAAAAAAATCTGCTTTCACTAACCAGCATTTACATTAAACAGTAACAGTGCAACTGTTATAATTAATCTCTTCTAATTAATAGTCACCTACAATTATTACTGCTGTTTACTACTGGGTTATTTCTGTAGATTACTGATGCATAACACCCCTGTTCCTTATAACATATGCCCTCTTTCTTCAAAACTGCAAGAAAACACACAAGATGTTCACAAAGCATAAGATAAATCCTTGCCCACAGGACCGGCATTTGGTTAACTGGTGCCTAGGCAAAAGGTCTCCACAGTACTCCCCCCATACCACCCGGTGCCCCTATTCTGGTCTACCTATACCATCCAGATTACTGGAATAGCAGCCCTGCTAGAATGGCACCCTAGGTGGACACCTAGTTGGCCTATGCCTAAGGCTGGATATGCTTGCCCACCATAATCAGCTAAAAATGCCCCATGCTAGTTCTTTGTCATTTTTCTGTCCCTTTCTTTCAGCACGTCAGCATTCCCTTATGTCTGTTAGATAAGTTACTGGAGCCAATTATTATTTGCATTATTACAATTTGGGTTTAGTTATGCAGACTACTCTTTCATTCAGTTAAGGTTCATTACAGTTCTTTTAGTAGCGACATTTTTTCTTCTTCTTCCAGCAACAAAATCTCTGTTCATTGAGTTAATTTCTACTTGTAAAGAGATCTCTGTAATACATGTTGTTCACTCCAAAAGGTACTTTCTAGTATCTGTAATCTTTATCTTCTCTTTCCAGTTTCTTCTGTGAGAAGTTGCAACACTCTCCGCAGATTGCATTACATGTCAGTGCATGCCAGGATACATTCCCTGAGTGTAAAATATTGTGTCCTTGTGCCTGTACTGGTCTGGTGACAGCAGCAAGTTAGTTATTTATATTAAAAATGCAACTTCTAATTTAAATCAAAACAGTATTACTTCTAATGTAGTCTAACTTTTCTCACAGTGATCACTTTTTTGGATTAAGCAGCATTAGGGGAAAGTATAGATGAATGAATGTGACCTTAAGTAGTGACACAGTAAGTCATGCTGAAGTGCATTTAGAGTCCTGTAGGGTAGTAATATGCAAACTGGCAGTTTTCCCAAGTCATTGAAGAGAAATGTTTGTGCCTGGGGATGGAGATGTGTATGTAGTCTTATCTGAATAGTGTGGGACCAGCTAAATAGTGAATGCAACACTTTGTGTCATGATTGTAAATGTAAATCGAGTGCTGGCTAGCAGTGAAGTGATCGAAAATGGCTTTGCGAATGATGAATGATGTGCAACAACAGAGCTTTGAACAAAGACTAAATAAAATACTGAAACGGTGTTTGTAGCAACCTGAATTACAAATTACAGTCGAAGACAATCTGGTTTGCAGACTAGCCTATCAAAATATAAAAATACAGCACTGAAGGCAGACAGGATGGTTGCTTTTCTATAACTTTGTATAAGTCCGTGCTTCTTTCTTCTGTGAAACTAAAACTTGGGTTATTTAAGAGGCAACGTTATGAAGCAGACTTTCTGCTGTAATGGAAAGACATGACATCCAAGATCAGAATAATGCTGCCAGATGCAGGTCTAACTAGAATTCATGTTCTTCATGTCACTTAGTTTACAGTAGATACAAATCCATACTGGATATGTGCTGGTGTTAACACCTGGACAAGCGAGCAACAGCTGGAAAGCTCAGGTGAATCTTGTTTATGTTGCTTATTAGCAGGAATTCAGAGACAGAGCTTGTAGATAACAGTGAGTAATAAAGAGAGGTGTAAAGCATGAACACTCCTTCATGTGGTAAGTGCACTAAAAACAATCACTTGACAGGTGTCAACCACTTGTAATGGTGGTACATAGTAAAGTGATATATGAGGGCAGAGGGGAACGTAAGCTGCTACAAAGTGTTATGGACAGTATTGCATGGGTTGCCTGATAAATGCACTTGTGACTAGAATAAGCAGTGACAGTGCTAAGGAAGACTGCATAAACTACTGCTCTGATCTGTAGAACAAAACAAGTACTTAAGTGTAGTGCAGGGTATGAGCCAGACAAGAGAGGATGTTGTGGTGTGATAAGTAGTCTCTACAAATAGACTAGTACGTCAGACTCTGAAAAGGAGTTTGTAATGTGTTGGCAGAAGAGTACATCACTGACAAACAGATTAGACTTATTGAAACAGGACTTCACACTGCATTGGTAATTCACTGTTTTTACAATGAATACTATTCACATGGGTGAAGTGAGCTGGCTGCCTGCAAAACATTACTTTACACCCTAATTGCTCTCATACTGGATGTGCAGTGACAGGATGCCAGCTTGGAGTACCACCTCTTATATACATTTTTGCATACTGTCTTAGACAACCTACAACAGTTAATCTACTATATATGTATTAATCTTGTACTTGAAGGAAATGTAACTGAACTCAGAACTTTCAGTTCCTTAGTATTATCATACTAACAACAATATTTTATATGCTTTGCATTTGAAGTTGTCTTCACTACACTCTAGTATAAAGGAAATGATATGAAATCCCATCCATTTCCTTAGACTAGATGTTGAGAAAGGGGTTTAATGGTGCTGTCCCCTATGAAAATGTGCTGTACTTTCTTAAATGACCAAGGAACTGAGTGTGTATGGCAGGGGGTTCACACTTTCCAAAAGACAGCTATCATATCATAGCCTGGCAAGGAATGGATCTCAGAGCCACCTGTATTAGTGGTTAAGACCATTAATAAATAATCAGATAAATAACCCTGCTCCATTCCCATACCTTTAACTTCTAACACTGTATAACATTACTCACCACATATTCATTGTTGCTTTTGATTTTTGCTTTCCATCTGTTATGCAGCTGTTTATTGTGCCCTGGATGTATCATCTGCTATGATTTCTGTGCTGTATAACACACCTGACTCTTGTTTATTATATGAGGTTACCTGTGTGGCTGTACCATAGCCTTACATTTAATAAGACACATATATATCAATCACTTGTATATTATTTATGTATAAATGCATGGCACATTTTTAATTACTCTCCCTGTTTCATACCCTCTCTGCCTCATAGTATCTGGAAATCCAGGCTTTATTTGCTTATGATCTATCTGAGTATCGATATCTATAAATATAGCTACAGATATAGATATAGCTATAAATATATTTGTGTGTGTATATATTACATCTGTATCTAATCAATGTACAATTATATAAGCACGTATATCTCCATGCATTCACACACAGGATAGATAGATAGATAGATAGATAGATAGATAGATAGATAGATAGATAGACAGATAGATATGAAAGCTGTATCAGTAAATATTTATCTGAATAGCCATATTCACATAGATATATGTGTGTTGGGGGGGTATTTTTTTTAAGTAAACTTATACACCCCTGACTAAGTGAAATGATGAGCATAGAAATATGAGACTGTCAGCAGGGACAGCAGACTAAAGACCCAAAGAAAATGTTTAAAACAAGTGCAGCTGTCGTAGGGCAGTTAACTTATCATGGTATTAATAGCAGGTGTCTGTTTTTCCTTCTTTGTAGGTGGCAGATGATTTTCATCTTTTTATAATTTCCAGCCAGCTAGCAGAAAAACTCTTACAGTGTACTCACAGGCAAATATCAAGTAAATGTTGTCATTTAATGAGGAAAAAACTCACATACACCAGAACTTGATACTCTAAGTAGCCTTCAGGGAGGATCTCCTGGTACTATCATAGTCAGAAATATCCATGAGCAGTTTTTAAAATGATTGTAAAATATTGTGAACGTGGACCAGTTCTGCTCCTATTGCAGACACTTTATGTCCTATAATAGATGTAATATTTAATGACTTGTAATATATTCCCAGAGTGCAGATTGTTATCCCTCCAATACTTAGTTACCCAGTTAGGGTTACCACCCTTATCCCTCTTTATGCAGATTAGAGCCTATTTGGGCATTTGTTTCCTGCAAAGAAATATGAAAAATGGCATGTCCTGAGATTTTAGGGCAGACATATTTCCCAAATTTTCAGTAATAGTTACATAAAAAGACTAATCTGTATTTGAAATACACTATCATTATATGAAACAACAGAAACAACTCAGATTCTACAAAACTGGGATTAAGAATTTAGCAAAAAAAAATCCAGTCATTTGCATTGGTTATGCACATGATTTCTCCTACAAAATGTTGTGATTCCACAAAAATGCTTCAGTTTATGCATTTGAAATAGTACAAACCTATACCCACAGGAGTGGTTTCCTAGTCCTGCATTGCTAACATTTTCAAAATATTTATTTCTATGGATGCCGTATACCGTGTTTTTGTAATGTCCTTATTGTATCGAATTGTACTCTTCAGTCACATTTTAACTTAAAACCTGGAGCTGGAATAATAACCACCAGTATAACACAGTAGGTTAAGGTCACCAGCTGATAGTGAACCTTATCCTTTATTCCTGATCTGAGTTTCAGTCCCCCAGCCTCCACATACATACTATCGAATATGAGCAAGCTCTTAACCAGTCTTTCAGACTAGTGCTCCTATGTAATCCCGGAAAAGAAGATTACACACTTAGTGAGCTAAAAAGTTAACATACTACCTTAGAAACCTTCATGTCAAGAAATTGTCATAAGACACTAAGAAACACATTTGATTAGGCTGCTGGATATAGGACATGACAATGGATTTTAAATACTCAGCTTTTGCATTTTCATTTACAAGACCTAACAACTATTGTACAAGCCAGAATTTGAATCAGCACAGACAAGATATTTTTTTCTCAGATCACTTTATTTGCATTGATTATTTGGTTTCACAGTGCAATAAGAGTCGTTAACAACACAATTTATTCTGGATATTCAGAAGTATACATTAAGTTACCAGCACATTACAGTTTTATCAAAAGGTTGCAGTAACATAAATATTACGACCTGCATACCAACATATTCCACTGTGTAAAATGCACAAACAAAATGTACTATTTAAATACAGACTGTTTTCAGAACAATCAAAACTTGGTCTTTGGCTTGTTTTATTTAGTTCTTTGCCAGGGACTGGAACTCTGAAAAAAAAAGAGAGAGGGGATTAAATAACTTGTTTATTTTCAGCAGTATATTTACAGGCATGATTAGTTGTCTCAAAACAGTGCAGTTAATGATGACATCAGCTAACCTGTTTTGTTGGCAGTGGAGTTACAGGTATAATTATCTAGCTTGGTAATTCACAGAAGTGTAGTTACAGGTATAATTATTTAATTTAGTTATTCTCAGTAGCTCATTTATATATATGATTAGTTAACCTAGATTACCACAGCAATTTAGTTCATCAGTATGTTTAGTTAACCTGTTTTGTCTTGGTCATTAAATTACAGTGCTAATCAGCTAAGTAGTGTAGTTATGATCTGTAAGACTGGTTATTCTCAGTACTGCAATTATAGGTATGGTTAATTAATCAAGTGAATGCACTTGTTCATATTATTGTCACCTTATTTACTTTCACAGTATTTCCTGAAAAAGTCTTACTGACAGAAACACTGTGCAGTCCTTTTCTTTAGTAAATAATAGCATGATAGAATGCAGTTCATAACAGCTTTTCAAAGTACAAATTAGGAAGAGTGATTCCCCATGGATGATATCCAAAAACTTGCTAAAAAGATTGCTCTCAGTGAAAACATAAGCATGCTTTAAAGTACTACCAGTGGTTAAAAAAAGTATTTCTGCAAGTTGCAACAGCCTGCGAGATTTATTAAGCTAAAGGAAAGGTGCAAGAACATGCACTACGAGATACACCCCACTGCAAAAATGCCTTGTGTTAGGATCTCAAGTAATGCATTCAAGAGCTGTGTCTCAATAGTTCCTGTAATTATGACTTCTCTTGTCTAAATGTTTGTGCTTTCTTTTATGTAATATGAATCTTATAAACTGAATTTTTAACATGAATCTTATAAACTGAACTGTATTCACCAGGATTATACCTTAAAACAGAACAAAAATGCATATTATAAATAAACAGTCTTCTTACCTTCAACTCCAATTCTGCCATCACCATCACTGTCACCTGCCTGCATGAAGGCCTTTGTCTCTGCATCACTAAGAGCTCTTGCACCAGAGGAGAAGTTCTGCAGGAACAGTCTGAGGAGGAACAGTAATGAATTTAAGTTTTATGCATTCAGACCAAGCAGCAAAGTTCCATTTAATTTATTACAGGTTCTTGACACAGAGCTTTACATTTTAAGCAAAACAAGAATAATCATATCTCTCAACCTCATAGAACAAGAAATCTGGACAAAGCCATTAATAATAGGGAACAAAGACCCAAAAATAGGGACAATTTTTAAATAGTGTTCTTACAAACTTAAGAGTGTTGATAGAATAACATGTGTTGAATTACCATGGATTTTTCTGAAGGGCATGAAGTCTGAAACTCAGATATATGTCATTATTTTCTGACTTCAATCTTTAATGATTTGCCAGAAAAACACAATTTTATGAGACACATACCAAAAATATGAAGTAAAATTCTGGAGTTTCTGCGAAAATCTGTACAGTTGAGAGTTATGAGACTAATGAGTGTAAAATATCTGCTGAATTCAACACTGTGTAACTGTGCTGTGTATTTTACTTTCACATATGTTAACTGCTTAATATTCATAGCATTTTAAATCAATATATTATAGCTTATACTTTTGTGCAGTGTGTTAAGTAAAACAGTGGAAACTTACTTCAGCTCATCTTCCTCAATGAAGCCACTCTTGTCCTGGTCAAGGACTGCAAAGATTTGCTTCAGCTGGTCAGCACTTTTGCCAGAGATGCCAGCCTTGGCAAAGAAGTTTTTATAGTTGAAGGAGTCTACAGCTGTAAAAAGAAGTGATAATAAAAAGGAATTATTAACTCTCTGCCTCCATCTCAGCCAGCTGTGCTAATAGTACATGAATGGCAAGAAAACATACATTCCTCCAATTTATTTATATTTGCTGCTGCTGTTGGAATCATGTCATTTTAAACAGCTCAGCAGACAACAACCACAAAAAAATTATGTCATTTCCTTTCATTTGCAAATGAATATTATTAGTTTCATCTAATAAGAAAGCTTGGATTAGTTCACACTACACTAACTGCCTCTTATCTCTCATTCAGTTGTGATTTAAGGATTTACAAAAAAGTAAAATAAAAGTTGCAGATATGGCAAGAGCCAAAGTAAATGCTTACTAAAGTTATACAGAAGTCGCCACAGTCCCTGTGGTAAAGGTTTGGCCTCCTGTAGCCCCTTACTTATTTGATATAACCAGCTCTGAGGTCATACACCCTTAGTATCGACTTAAGATATATACTTTGAATCCTGCTCAGTGAACTAGGCTCAAACAGATAGATTTCACCTGATCTAAAAAATACATGCCAGTCAATGTATCTCGCATTCATTAGCAAAACAACCTTGTCCTGTCTTTCTCATCATCTCTCTCTCTCTAATACAAATTTATGAACCACACTTCACTCAAGTAAGGTTTCATATCATTAAGCAAGTTCTGGGTCCACAAGATGATTGTACCTGAGACGCTCTGCAGGGCAGCAGTGATATCAGCATCATTCAGAAGTCCTGAGAAGGCCATGGCGGAGATCTGCAAAAGGGAAAAAAGCAGTCAGCTTTAACCAAAAGGGTTGGAAAATGCACTCACAATCAGCATCACAGTGGGATCAACATTTGACATGTATAATTTGTTGACAAATTTGAGGTTCCTAATCACTACACCAAGTTGCTCCCAGATTTAGTTGAAGCTCACAAGTGAGAGTGCAATGCAAGAAACAAAAAAAAAGTGACAACAAATTTAAAAACAAATACTATTAGAATTTTACAACTTTTAAATCCAAAAATAACATTACATAGCTAAGATGAAAAGTCAGGGATTTTATCTGCCCTCCACCCTCAGTCTAGGGGTATGATAACCCTGCCAGCCATTACAAATCGAATAAAAGTGATGCAAAACATTTTAAGTACTGAAAACATGTCCATGCTATAGCTTTTAGAGGATTATGACTGGCATATTTATAAGTCTACAAACTGGTTTCTGTGGCTTCAAGAAGCATACTGTTTATCCCACCCATCCACACAGCAAGCCTTTCAAGAAGGAAGTAAGTGAAGGAAACTGGAACACTGTCAGATGTCACAAGACTGAATCATGAATGTCCCTCTCTTCCACAGGACTGGAAAGGCATAACATTTTGAAATCCTCTACACGTCCCAATGCCCGCCATAATAAATGGTGTGAACCAGCTCTGAAGACTTCTGTATGTTCCTTCCATCCCTTTAACAAATATCCTCAGTAAGAAAGGTGCCATATAATAAGTAGTACAATGCTAAGCATTTCCATTTACATCCACCGGAAGTCTTGCAGTCAGATTTCTAAACCAGGAGGAAGCAAACCCAAACTCACCTCACTGGTTTGTTGAAGCCAAAGAGAAAGTGAAGTTCGGTGTTAGGACTGCTGCTGCTGGTCTCCTGAAGTCCAGCGATGGTATATATATGCTAAAGCCCTCTACTCTGTTTACAGGAATTTGTATGACACAAGGAATTTGATGCTCATAGGAGATGTGCTGAGCTGGTTGCCAGCAAAAATATATGCTAACTCTGTCCTAATATAGGCATAGTACCTCCGTAGCTCTAGTGTCAGAAATTAACTTCAGGAGTAAAAGTGCTGGTTAGACATAACTGATATTAATTATGTGAGCACAGCAAGTAAAGATTGCTTAGACCATCCAGGCTAATTAAAATGAAATCATTTTTGATTTCATGAACTTAGCATTTTAAGAGGATTAGAAAAAAAATATGTTAACTATGTACCTCTGTTTACTGCAACTGGAAAAGTTCAATTTAGATTTTGCAGCATATGTGCTTAGGAAGACAAGATATTTCAGCAAATAGAAAAATCTTTAGGTGAATTTATCCTGTATGAGTAGTTTAAAAAAGAAAAAAAAAAAAAACAATCAAAGGTATATCTTTGTCGAAAATATTAATTAAAAGCTCTACCTAATAACAGATGTAATAACAGAAATGTCTGCATTTTATCTTTCAGTTTGTCAGTCATTTCATTCTTTCATTTAATGACGTTTTATAGACTAGCTTCAAAAGACCCCCCACAGCAGCAGCAGTTTGCATAAAATTTCAGTGAAGTGGAACATATGTCCAGAATACTTCACTTTAAAAATTACAGTAAACAAGAAATGAAATGAGACATTGTTAAATATCATATATGTCTGCAGACCTGTACACTGTATCAGGTGTTCTGATATGAGTGTGACTCTAACATGTATGTTTCCAGCCCTGTACGAGATGCATCAGGTGTAGAAAAGTGGGTGACCCTTCTCATGTATGTTTTCAGGCTTGTACACTGTGTCGTGTGTTCCACTGTAGGTGACTCATATCATGTATGTTCCCTGACCTGTAGCCATTTGTCAGGTATGACAATGTGAGTGACCCATATCATATATGTTTCCAGGTCTACATACCGTGCGTCAGGTGTGATACTGTGAGTGAACCATATCATGTACACTCCCAGACTCTACACCACATATCAGGTGTGATAAAGTGAGTGAGCCATGTCACGTATGTTCTTAAACCTGTATGAGTCAGGTGTGAAAACATGAGTGACCCATATCAATTATGCTTCCATCAGGATGCATGCATCAGGTGTGACACTATGAGTGACCACATGTGCCTTGTGTTCCTTTATGAGTGACCCTTATCACTCATGTCCCCACTGTCGTGTATGTTTCTTGAAATGTAGACAGTGCATGGGATGTAGCACAGAAAGTAATATCATACACCATGCATCAGGTGTAGCACTGTGAGTAGCCCCTCTCATGCATGTTTCCAGCATGTTTTTCATGTGTCAGGTGTGGTAAAGTGAGTGACTACTAGCATGCATGTTTCTAGAACTCTATGTCATAAATCAGGTGTGGCAAGGTGAGTAACCTGTCCAGATTCCATTCAATTGCCCCAGTCTATACCACTGTTAGGACCTTTTGTTCCAAACAGTACTCATGATCCCCTCCTAAATCTTAAGACCCTTTTCTACCGATTTGCAGTTTGTGTAGCTCTTCATTTTTCCACAATATACTACCTCCCAAGTTGCCTTTGAAAAGTCAGCTGATATCCTTGACTATTCATACACCTGTGTCACCTTGCAGACCTTTCTATTCCTCAGCATGATCAGAATGTGATTCTTTATTAATATTAGACATTGACCTAGCTGACCTTATAACTAGTTCCACAGGAGAGATCACTAGTCCCTCCTTATAGTACTCCACATTAGTAGTAAACACTTTTCCTCCACTAATGCCCTCTGATGCCTCATTCAACCAGCTCATTAAGCATTTTGGCACATTCAGTCTTACCCTTACAAGATCTAAGGTTCTGACAGACTTCTGTAGAGCAGAGAATCAATGAACTTGTTGAAGTTCAGCTACAGGACACAGAATATATTCTTATTATGTTTCATTTTCATCCAGTCAAACTCCTCAACAAGCTTCTCTAGCAGTGCCAGAACCTTTCCTAAATAGACATTGAGTGATGTGAGTCCTGGAATCCAGTATCTTCACAGAGATCATTAATGTCATTTTAATGGATGTATAATATATTAAACTACACATTCCAGTTCCATCTTCCAGGACATACTGTCGAGAGCAGGAATGAACATACTATGCTGAAGGACAAAATGACCAGATCAGAAAATGCTATAAATATACATGTACTGACCAGGGTGGTGGAGAGCATGATGTACACAGGGCCAAAATGAGCAGGACATCAATGAACATATGGATGTGCTCACCACAGCATTGATGAATATCCTGCATACAGGGTCACACTGACCAGGACATTGGTGAACATGCAATATACAGAAACATGCTGACCAGAGTATTCCTGAACATGTGGTACACAGGGATGTACTGACCAGGACATTTGTGAATATGCTGTGCACTGGCATGTGATGACCAGGACATTGGCAAGCACATTGTATACAAGCATATTTTTGCCAGGAAATTCATAAGCATGTTGTACACAGGGACGTACTGAACAAGAGATTTGTGAGTATGCACACAGAGATTTGTTAACCAGGGCATTGGTGAACATGTTATACATCAGGATATACAGACTACTGCATTAGTGAGCATGCAGTGTACAGGGATGTACTGTCTAGGGCATTAGTGAGCATGCAGTGTACAGGGATGTGCTGACTAGGGCATTAGTGAGCATGCAGTATACAGGGATGTACTGACTAGGGCATTAGTGAGCATGCAGTATACAGGGATGTACTGACTAGGGCATTAGTGAGCATGCAGTATACAGGGCTGTACTGACTAGGGCATTAGTGAGCATGCAGTATACAGGGATGTACTGACTAGGGCATTAATGAGCATGCAGTACACAGGGATGTACTGACTAGGGCATTAGTGAGCATGCAGTACACAGGGATGTGCTAACTAGGGCACTGTTAAGAATGCAGTACACAGAGATGTGGTGATTAGGGCATTAGTAAGAATGCAGTACACAGGAATGTACTGCTGCCCATATAGACATGTGGACCAAGGCAGAGGTGCTCATCTATATCTTAGATTGTGCTGAACTGGAAAATGGTGCCATCGCCTTATGCTGAGATGGATAAATTGGGGCAGCCAGTGCCTCTGATGGTATCTCTGATGAGTTTTGAGCTTGAGGAAAAATACCACGTCACCAGGGTCTTAAGAATTTTGTTCCCTCAATCTTCCTGTCTCTGTCACATGTAATTCTCACATCTGTCGGAGCTTCTCCCACCAAACCTTCCCTCCTCATGTGATCAGTTCTGTTTTCATTTTGTGAAATGCAGAAAGAGAGATATTCATAGATTCATACTATGCATTCAGTTGTCAGACTATTAACAGCTTATCCAGGACACTAACCATCAAGATTTGTCTTCTGCCTCAAGAGGGGTCACACAAGACAGGACATTTGGAGAATATGTGAGTGCCCATCCAATAGCCCAGATTAGTCTTGACTATACCTAGAGTGCCAGTTTACTTAATATATAGGGGGTGTTCATTTTCTTTGTGGGAAATACACTTAATAAGATCCAGTTGCACCAATGTGTCCAATTATTTTTTATACATTTGTTAACAGGCTAAAACCACATGACAAATTTCCATTTTCAGGGGTGACTCAGGATCAGTATTTAGTTAAGTAACTTACTCACAATCACACAGTAGGCAAATGGAGGTGGAAGGAATCAAACTCTGTACCCCCTGAGTATAGCAAGAAACTCACTAGCAGTTTGGGGCCTTAATCCAATGAACTAACTGCACACTCTGCACTAACTTCCAGACAGTTTGTTGAGAGAGATTAAGGACCCTTGTAAATATGCTTGGGAAACCATTGGTTCTATGAAGTCATAGTATATCTAGGAGGGTGGAGTGTTTTGTGATAGATCATCATGGAGGATTCTGAAAGAAACAGAATACAGAGAGAGGGTGGCCAGTTGGTCTGGAGATTTAAGAGACTTTTGACCATTTTTTTTTTTTAGGAATCTCTAAGGTTCTTGGGTGATATCCTTCAGTAAGTACATACCAAAAAGAGCATTTTAGTCAATAATGGGGTGAATAAGAGATGAGTATAGCAGATGCAGCATTTCTTTGGATAAAATGCTCTGGGGTGATAGATGAACCAGATAAAAGGATTTTCTAACTACAGTGCAGATGTGGTGATCAAAGGATGTGTAGTCATCCACGAGGGGTGGCAAGATCTCTAATTATAATGTCATTCTTAGAGGCATGTCATCTATTTAGAATGATGTGGAATTATTTATTTTAACAGAGTGGACTGTACTACATTTTTGGCATTTAGTTTGAGGTCATTGTCCTTGCATAATTTGTTTGCAAAGTCTAGCTCATCCAGGAGTATCTTCACACTACAGGGTGTTCAAATAACTTCCCCTAGCTAACAGTCATCATCAAATTTTTTTGAACCACAGACTTGGGATACTGGCTTGCAGATCACAGAAATAAAAGGCAAATAGCCAAGCACAGCACCAAGTTTTGATAAACACCACTTATGATAGTTTTATTTGCCAAGGTGGCACCTGCAACTCTAATGACTTGTGTTGTGTCTGACAACCAATTTGGTTTCCTCCTTACTATATATGGATTGATGTTAGGTTCACCAGTTTATCATTGTTGCCTACAAGGTCAGTAGTACTGAATGCATTGACAATGTCCAAGTAAGCTGTTTGCATTGCAAAACCACCACCGACTGCTTGAATTACCCTCTCAAAGAAGTTTACACGATTCGGAAAACTTTGACAAAGCCAAAGTGATGTGGGTTGACAGTTAAAATGTTATTAATGTCTAGATTAATAAAGTTAGAAATAATATGGTACCTCATTAGACAGTATGAAGGCGACAAGTTGTGTCCCTTAGGGTTCTGTGCTGAGGCTTCTCTTTTTTGGTAATTATTTCTCAGATCTCCAAGCCGAGAGCCAAGACCTCTGGTTAACAATGTTTGCAGATGACTGAAAAATGGGGTTGTTGTTAAGTCACCCTATGACATATAAACCATGCAAACTGAAATCTCCCTATTAAATTCTTGGTGCACTAAAAATGAGTTCAAACTAAATGCTAAAACATGTTGTGTAACCTGTTTTAGTAGATGACAAATCCTCCCCTCATCATACTGTGTTGACAATGTATCCTGACAAAAAAAAACTGTATCAGAGATCTAGGTTCTTGGGTTGATAGCTTCCTCTCTTTTGACAATCACATGACTGTAGTTATTAGGATTTTTTTTATTTATCTCAGCTAATTGCCCAAGGGATACCATCAATGTCTAAACAAGTAATCACTTCCTTCTGCTCAACATTGATTGTGCCAATTACCGAGTACAGTGGTCACTTTGGGATGTATTACATTAAACACATTAAGCAGTTAGAAGTCTCAAAGGTTACTAACCAAAAAGTCAACGGGCTTAGAGTCCCTGAGAGACCAAGAAGCTGGATGCTTTATTCCTTTATTCAGTGTCTTATCGACTTTTAAGCGGCAAGCTCTGTCTTGCTTATCCAAGCATTAGAAACCCAATGTTCCTGGACCACCTTTATCTCCACAAGTCCAGTATGCCTACCAATTCTAGAACTAAATCTTCACCAGCAGATAAATAAAACATGGTGAAGGGACATATTTATAGTCAGTCTCCGCTCATACCTCTTCCCCTGCACATTAAGCAGAGTGATTCACTATTTTCTTTGAAAGATAATCTAGATGACTGGATGGGTATCCACAAATTTACTCTGAGATTGAATGGCCTGATCCATGTGAAGAAAGGAGATTCAGTCTGATGTAAGGTACTGGTAAGGAGTTAATGGCCATAAGACTCAGTGGCCTTGAAATATCTATGAATCTATAAAAATGTTCCATGGTCTCAGGAGTTGTACTCCCTCATGTAAGGAAATCATGATGGCTATTCTCCAGGCCTTGTCGATGTAGCTCATTGCAAGACTTGCGTTAACTGGTATAACAGAAGTTATGATGAGCCAAACTTGGTTCTGTTTATTATATTGCCTTGAGCACTCTTTGTTCCTGCTGCTTGTTCTTGTTAGTCATTGGTCCCTTACTGATAAAAATCAAACGAACAAGAGTTCTGAAGAAGTCCCACTTGGGGACAAAAACACTTAACTGTAATAAATCTGTGGAGTTTTATCTGGACTGTTTCTTCACCAGCTGTTTCTTCCACATTTCTGGTGTAATCATCTGTCCCCTCCCAGTTGGTTTCATATTAATTATATTATCAGAGTCCATGAATGTGATGTTGTTTGTTTTAGAAGGGGTTGCTATCAAATGTTACCTAGTGATCTTGGGGGGGGCCAAGGCTGAAGAATCAGGGACAGTTATGATGGGGAGTGAGGTGAACTTCACACTATTTGTTTCAGAAAGTATATCAGCTATTTGCTTGGGATTAAAATGTGATATCATTGTGCATTGATCCTAAACAATGATAAGTTTTGTTTCTTAATTTTACATTGTCATTATTTCACCTTTACACCTCTTCACTTATTTTGCTTCCATTTTTACTGTTACTCCTCTTCCTTGATATTATTCCTTCTTATTAGCTAATTAAAAGTCTCTTTTTCTATGTTCTTAATACCTTGTGCATGTCCAGCTTCCTGGTTGCATAAGTGCTGTGACTTCAGCATAGTGCAATGAGTTTTGGTCTCAGATTTTGCCTTGATCCTCCAAAGTTTACTTCTCTGATTTTCCTCATAAAGATAGACCTGTTCAAGAGTATATTTATGTTAAATAACTGAAATAAACCTATACAAAAATGTCTTGTATGTACTTATGTGGGTTCTAGTATCTAAAGACCTTCTACTCAAAAAAAAAGGAAACAAATCCTCTTTTAGGCCCCTTGCTATGGGTTTTAAAGGACAATGCTGTGACATATAAAGTTCATAGGTTTAGAGGTTTGTTTGAATGCCTGGGTTGCACTGACTGAACTAGAATCATCTCTTCATTTTTGCAGAAACATCTTTTCCTGTTTTATTCCCTTCAGGGCCTTCACTTTTATAATTCTGGAGTGCCTCTGCCTTAGTCCTAAGTTCCATTTCTGCTGTTTTGGCATTCGTCTCGCTCTCTCTCTCTCTCTCTCTCTCTCTCTCTCTCTCTGTCTTTTTCTCTGTGAGTTTTTCTCTCACCCATTCAACCTTGTTTTGTGTTCTAGTATGTTTTCTTATAAACTTTACCAATAGTTTCCCTTGTCTCATTGTTTTGGCTTGTATCCCAGCCTGACTGCAACTTCTTCAAAAGCCACATTTTCTTGTATTTCTTTAGTTATTCATCTGATGTTGTCTGTCCTGGCAGAAGAACAATTTATCTCTAATGCCATGCTGAATGTGTGAGTGTGAACTAGTCACATGGAATATATACTGCACTCTGGCAATATATTATTCAGCTCATACATTCTTCTCATCTCCTTCTTGGACACTATGAGGTCGAAAGTGTTTCTTTTTCTATCAGGTGATTAATTGTTTTCAGAAAAACTCTGTCTTGTGAAATCTCTGATAAGATCTGCTGACATGCATTTCTGCTAAATAAAGTATACCTCTCTTCCTGCCTAGCATGAAGCTCCTAAGCAAAATATGGCTATCTTCAATGCCTGGTTTGATGATATAGCTTCGTAAACAGGTCCTTCACTGCCCGCACATTTAGAGTTCTAGAACAAAAGGCCAAAGACAGTAATGTGTTGCACTTTTCCCTTCTTTCATTGCAGACCTTATCCATTCCTGTACATAAACAGTACTTTTTTCTTTTTTCCTTATCCATTCCTGTACATGAATCACATTTCCTCTTCCCCCCTTACATAGTTTAACTATTGTAGTACATTAACTGCACTTTCTGTTTCTTCTCTTACACACTTTACCCATCTGTACATAGGCTTCACCTCTTTCCTTAATTTTTTACACAACTTATCCACTGCAGTACATAAGCTATATTTTCTCCTTCTTTTCTTACACATAATCAATTCTTGTCCATAACCTGCAATTTTCTCCTCGTCCCTTACATAAATTATCTACTCCTGCACTTAAATTGTACATTTCCGTTCTTCCCTTACACACATATTTCATCTATTCCCATATGCAAGCTGCATGGTTTGTGTGCATGCCAGTTGATCCTAATATTTCTAAGAGCTCTTTCTTCTGACACCTGCTGAGATCATTACAGATGCAGAATTCTCCACATTCCTGTGAACGTCATCGACCCTCACCCAACAGCTAACAAGGACTGAAACTCTCGTCGGGTTGCCAAAACTCCTCATTTTGTGAGACTGCACTTTAGTCCTCTCCTTTTCCATTTTCTAGACTTTATCTTTACCCAACCCTCCCACCTTATAACTGCAGTCATCTGTCGTCACAGTTTAACAGACTCTGGTAAGGTCACAGGATCTTTCTCACCACCACCACAACTCCTGCCTGTCATTTCATTTTTCTTAGTTCTAAAATAAAGCCATCATTTCTGCATACTGCTTTAGTATGTGCTTTAGTACTGGCTTTTCCTAAAGTTTTGTGTATAGACTATTACTGTTAATAGGATATTGTGGCACTGGGTTCAATCCTATCAGAGTAAACCTTTAAATACTTGGTAACCAGGAAAATGCTGATAACCCCATTATAGAAATCTGTAAGCTGCATATTTTATATCAGAATCAGAATCACATTTATTGGCCAAGTATGCATGCATACAAGGAATTTGACTCCAGTTTCAGTGACTCTCAAAGTATGAATTACATAAACGACATGCACACAACTATTAAGAACAAGACAAACAACATATATACAACTCTTAAGAACTAGACAAAAAAGTAAATATACATTAACATATACATACAAGGTGCAAAGTGCAACTCAGTACAAAAAATACTGAAATAAACTCTGAAAGAAACAAGTATTAATACTATGTAAACAATAATGCAGAATCCTTGGAGGCTTGGGAAAAAGAATACCCCAACCTAATAAGCTGATTTAATCATTTATAAACTTGATGGACTGTGGAACAAAATGTTCTTATATCTGCTTGTTTTGGTGCATATTACTCATAGGTTCATAGGTAGGTACTAGGCTATTTGCCCAAAAGGCATTTATAAGCCTAGCCGGAATGTGTTGGCTTTCACAGCCCCTTTAGATTAGTTCCCTGTGCCTCTGTCCAGCAGAGCCATTGAAGTGATCCCCGGGGTAAACTTTCTGTTTCCCATCCACTCGTCATGGTTTCTCTTGAAGAGTGTTAGCGAGGAGCTCTGCCTAATGTAGATTGGAATCTTGTTCCAGAGCATGGGAAGTCTCTGGGACAGGAATCTATCCCTCTGGCTTGTCCTATTTATTGTTGTGGTGAGGTTTAGATTCCTGGAGCATGTGGCTTGAGGGGATATGGTTTTCTTTAGATGGAGCATGTCCATCAATTCTGGGTTGGACATGGCTTGTATGTCAGGCAGAGATCACCTCTGAGTAGGCGGTATGCAACTGAGTACAGCTGGCGTTTCTTCAGTCGAGCTGCATAGAGCATCTGCTTGAGGCCAGTGATCCTCTTGGTGAGGTACTTCTGTGGTCTTTCCAGTTGTTGCAGGTGTCTTGTAAGGTACATCCCAAATGGGGCATTGTACTCTATGATAGGTCTGATGAGTGAAGCGTAGAGGGGCCCAATGACCTCTTTTGACCTGGATGCAAACCCTTTTGTGATTAGGTGGGCCACATAGAAGGATTTTCTAACCACTTTGGCAATGTGATTATCAAAGGAGAGGTTACTATCTACTTGGGTCCCCAGACCCCTTATTACATCTTTCATATTTAGGGGGCTACCACCTATGTGGTAGTTTGTGGGTACTTTGTTTTTTTCCTAAAGGGGATGACTATGCACTTTTTGGCATTTAGCTTGAGGCCATGGTTTTGACACCAGGTATCTGTCTCAGTGAGACCCTTTTGGAGGATGTCTGTGTCAGCCGGAGAGTCAATTATAACCCCTAGTTTGCAGTCGTCTGTGAACTTGGTCAGCCATAGTCCTCCTGTGCTTGCCTGTACCTCTGAGAAGTATATAATGAACAGGAGGGGTCCTAGGACTGAGCCCTGGGGAACGCCACTTGTAAACGATTTAGAGTCAGACCTACCTCCTGCAATTCTTATCATGTGGGTTCTGTCCATGAGCCAGTTGGCAACCCATCTTGTGACATAGGGGTTTATGTTCCGGCTGGTGAGGTTGTCTATAATACCTGAGTGGGGAATGCTGTTGAAGGCCTTTGTGAGGTCTAGGTAGGCTGTGTAGACCACCTTTCCCTCATCTATAGCCTTGATAACTGTCTCAAATAAGTCCACCAGGTTTAAGAGGCATGATCTGCCCTTAACAAAGCCAAACTGGGTAGGGTCCAGTGTTTGGAGGTTCCCAATGTCTCGGTTAATGAGATTCACGATGATGCATTCCATAGCTTTGCAGACCAAGCTAGTCAGGCTTATAGGGCAATAGTTCCTGGGGTCCGTTGTGGCTCCACCTTTGTGGAGAGGAATAACCGTTGCTGTGCACCACTCTGTGGGCACGTAGCCTGTGGAGAGGCTGAGTTTAAACAGTGTATTTAGGTGAGGGGTTAGTTCATCTTTGAGCTCGTGTAGGATGCAGCCTTGGACACCGTTGGATCTCATTGATGCTGCGTTTTTGGCTTTGGAGAGTGCTGTTTTAACCTGAGTGCCTGTGATTTCAGGGGCACTACATTCTTCTGGTATAGTTATGGGCCCTTTTGGGGGTGAGAGGGGGGTAAAGTTTGCACTGAACCTGTTTGCCAGGATGTTGGCTATATCGGTCTGTTCAGTGTATTTTGTGCCATTCTGCACTAACTCCAAGCAGATCTGAGAATTGCCACTTAGATTCCTGACATAGCTAAAGAATGCCTTGTGGTTATCTTTGGAGTCCATGGCAATTTTTCTTTCGAAGCTAGCCTTGGATGATTTTATGAGGGAATATAGTTTCTTGCTGATACTGATCAGGGATGTCTTCCCTTCTTGGTATTTTACACTTTTCTGTACCAGTTTCCTCCTTCCATTGTATAGCTTGTTTATGGCTGGGGTCCACCAGACTGGTTTCCTTTTCTTGGAGGAGTGAGTCTTGATTTTGTTTGGGATAGCATGGTCCATGCATTCTTGTAGGTGCCCGTTGAGTGCATTAGTAAAGGATTTTGCAGCTTAGACAGTGTTATCCTTTAGCATGGGGGCTTTGAAACATCCTACCTCGGTCTTAAGTAATGTGAAGTTTGCTTTTGAAAAGTTTTTCATGGTGTTTTCTTTGACCAGGGGTGGTGGTGGAATGTGGATATCCAGAGTGACTAGTTTATGGTCAGATTTAACCAGCGAGGGGTTGACCTCCGGTGTGGAACACCGATCGCCCATGTTGGTGATGACCAGATCCAATATGTTGTCACCTCTGGTGGGGGTGTTGACCAGTTGATCCAGGGTGTTTGAATTTATAAATTCTAGTAAATGTTGGGTAAGGGAGTTTGTACTTGAGTAGTTCTCCCAGTTAATGTTTGGGTAATTGAAATCACCCAATGGGTGTTTGATAGGACCTTTATATTTCCCAGTGTTTCCAGGAATGTGGAGTGGGGGTCCTGGGACATGGTGGGTGATTTGTAGCAAGCTATAATTTGAATAGCAGTTTTTCCAATTGTTAGTTGCACGTGGATGATCTCTGAAGCATAGTGCTGTGCCACTAACCTGGAGGCGTGGGTATCCTTGATGAATATGTATACTCCCCCGCCTTTTATATTTCGGTCCGGGTTTTGTGGCCAAAATGTATAGTATGAGTTGTAGCCTGGTAGTGCTGGGATGCTCTCTGGAGCCTTAAACCAGATTTCTGTTACTGCACATATATCGATTTTCTCCATACTGAGGAGTGCCTCGAGTGCGTGCGTGTGTATATAATGTCTGGTTGATGGTAATAGTTCAAAAAGTTGGTGGCCTGGATGTAAAGGGTTGGTGATGATTTTAGAATAAATGAGACTTAAACAAGTTTTACTGTTTGTGGCTGGGCTTAGCGCTGCCATGAAAGTGAAATTTAAAATAGATGCTGGCCTGTAATCAAGTTAAGCACAGTGAACAGTCTTAACAACTCCATTTATGCTTCTAAAAGTCCAAGTAACAACAAGCAGCTAAATAGATTCCATTCAGTTTTGCAGCTGGAATCTGAGAAACTTAGTATTTACCACAACAAACAATATTCACAGATGTGAGAAGGAAAGAAATGGAGCCGGAATATGAGAATGCATAAAGTTTGCATATGAAGAAGGGAAAAACATGTAACAAACGTAGCCTTAAATATAGTGGTGATTAACCTTGTACTTATTTGCTTCATGAGTGGGTGGGTAACATAAAGCATCATGAACTCTTTAAAAATGGTAGTTGTGTAAAACAGAAATAGATGCAGTGAAAAACAGGGAAATTCAGTTATTCTGGTTTGCTTAAAATGTCTTAGAGAATGGGCAAACTGTACATCAGCACCTTGATTGGAGAACGAGTGTTCTCCAGCAGAGTATTAATGTACAAGTAATGCATAATGAAAAACAAGTCCGCCGCTTCACAGCAGTATATCAAGCTGACATGGAGTTCGGACTGCTAAAAAAGTAATGGTCAACATTTTACTTTTACACTCTCTAAGCAGCACTTTTGCTGTTTAGTGAGTGTAAAAAAAAAAAAAACAGAAAAAAGTGAATGTATGTGTATGTATGTGTATATGTATATTTATTTTTCTGTCTGCGTGTGTGAGTTAATGTGTGTATGAAAGATGAAAGCAGAGGAGACTGTGTATGTATGAGAGATTGATAGAGAGAGAGAGAGAGAGAGAGAGAGAGTGGTCTTGTGTAAGTGTGTGTATGAAAGCAGGAGTGACTGTGTGTGTATGTGTGAGAGAGAGATTGAGAGAGACTGAGAGCGATCATGTGTGAATGAATGCATGTATGAAAGCAGAAGCGACTGTATGTGTGTGTGTGTGTGTGTGTGTGTGTGTGTGTGTGTGTGTGTGTGTGTGTGTGTGTGTGTGTGTGTGTGTGTGAAGAGAGATTGAGAGAGAAAGTGAAAGCGATCTTGTGTGAGTGAATGCGTGTATGAAAGTAGAAGCAAGTGTGTGTGTGTGTGTGTGTGTGTGTGTTTGTGTGTGTGTGTGTGTGTGTGTGTGTGTGTGTGTGTGTGTGTGAGAGAGAGTGAGAGCAATCTTGTGTGAGTGGATGCATGTATGAAAGCAGGTGTGTGTGTGTGTGTGTGTGTGTGTGTGTGTGTGTGTGTGTGTGTGTGTGTGTGTGTGTGTGTGTGTGTGTGTGAGATATTGAGAGTGAGAGTGATCTTGTGTGAGTGAATGTGTGTATAAAAGCAGAAGTGACTGTGTATGACAGAGAGAATTGGCTATCTGTAAAATTGTTGTGTTTTACTTACTTATTTCTTTTTTAAGTACTATGTTATTTTTTTATATATTTTTGATGTAAAATGCTTCCTCTAACTCCATTAACACATACTACAGAAAGTTTGAAACATTAGGCAGAGGAACTATTTTACATCAAAAATATAAAAAAAAAAAAAAAATAGTAAAATATATAGTATATATCCATGGTCGAGTGACGTTAAAGACATGCAGGTAGGTGCGTGCATGAATGGGTGTGCCTTCTTTGAAGGTTGGGCATCGGGTTGTCAACTCGGCACCATAAAAATCCACTGCCAATCATTAGTGGACCGGAGTTCCGTTGTGGCGACCTCTAACTGGGAAAACCCAAAAGAATTATTATATATAGTAATAGTAAAACAATAAGTAAGTAAAACACAACAATTTTACAGAGATCCCCATTCTGTAAGTGCAATAATGCCATCCAGGGTGTGTGTTAATATGCAATTAATGCCCTTCCAGGGGAGCATAGGCCATCCGCCTGAAGTATTTCACATATTCTTAAATACTCCTGTTCCACACACACACACACACACACACACACACACACACACACACACACACACACACACACACACACACACACACACATTCATACTCACACCCACAAGTGTGCTTATACATGTGTGATGATGTGAGGTATTGCCAGCTATACCAGGAGAAGTAGAGCAGTGGGATGTATAACATATGCCAGATTAGCTAGCTGGAATTTTATAAAGAATTATATGTCATTTCTATATCAAACTGATTTGTACAGATGCTAATGTTGAAAAGGTATTTGTAAAGTTGCTAGTGTTAAAAATGTATCAACAATGTGTCCTGCTGGACATAAAAGAAATATATATTTATATCAGACTGTACTGTTGTAAATAGGGTTCTGGAAGAGAAGAGGTTAATCTCAGTCCAGCTAACTTTAGAAAAATAGTAAAAAATAATTTTTTTAATTTAGGCCATAAAGATTGTATCTTACAGTTCTGACTGCAGCCAGAGATAAAATGTCTGTGCCAGAGAATGGTTTATTAGTTCCTGTAGGAAGAGTGGAAATGTTTATTGTTTTATGACTTCCAGAAGCTGCAACAGATCTGAGCAAAATTCTATGTTTCTGTATTATTGACACATATGTGCTAAATCCTGGCAGCGTCTAGCCAAGGGGCTCAGAAGTCATATGACCAGATGTGTGTGATGTCATTCTGTAAGCCAGCTCTGTTGTATCTTTCGGCTTTTCCCGGTTAGGGGTCGCCACAGCGGAACTCCGGTCTGCTAATGATTGCCAGTAGATTTTTAAGTACCGACTTGCCAGGCCTGACGCACAACCTTCAATGATACTTTAATACTAGATGAGACTGAAGTCTCATGGCAATCTGCTTTTGGAACCTGACAAAGGAGGACCCCCTCATCTACTTCATCTTGTTCTGCTCTACTAAGTGACTAGGGAATAGAAATTCTTTAGATCAGTCAGGAGAATATTGTGAGATTTGTTAAGTACTGTTTTTCTGTACCTGTGTCCTTTAGAGAATATGTTAAACTTTGAGAGCACGCATATCTATTTGGCGACTCTGTGGCTACTCCTGAAACCCTTCCTGCACTGGTCAAAGCACTACCGTTTGTACTAATACTAATTTCACTCATTGTAAGAGCCTTAGAGTAGCTGGCTTTGGAGTGTCTGGTGGCAGTAAATATCTTGTATTCTGGGCAGAAGGCAGCATACCTAGTAAATCTGTACCAGCCTTTCCCAGGTGTGTGTGGGTGTTTGTGCATGCATGTGAAAATCAAATCTCAAACAGTGTTTGTGTGGCAGTTGCTTGGAGCAGGGACATAAAGCACTGGTTTCACATAGAGGTGAGGGAGGACTTGGCTTGGACACTTGGCTGAGGACTCATCTCAATAGCTGTATCAGTGGAGAATCTTACTGGGGATCTGGAGGGAGACAGAGAGAGAAATATAGACCCCAGACTGAGTGTGTTCCTTGTGTGCTCCTAAGGGAAATTGTGCTTGATGCAGAGCTGAATCTGGAAATACTGTGCTTATCTATTTCTGCTCCAAGTGAATATTCCTCTCCAGTGTCAGTGGTGAGAATTCAGGCTTCTTGATAACTGACCCAGATTGGGGTATGTCACAACATGCACAAACACATCATACACACAAACACACACACACACACACACACACACACACACACACACATACACACACACACACACACACGTGCACACACGTGCACACGTGCACACGTGCGCACACACGCACACGCACACACACACACACGCGCGCGCGCGCGTGCACACATGCACACAAACACACACACACACACACACACACACACACACACACGCACACAAACTCAACTGATCCAGGAGAGATCTATGTAGCCCTGGTTGGAGTAACATATGCAGTACTTACTGCTGACCTTATAATATTAAATCTTCCTTTGACACTTGGGCACATTTGACCTTCTGACTAATTTGAGGTTGAACAAAAGTCAGTTACTTCACACTGACCTGTACTGCTATTTACTTCAGAAAAAATCTGAACAAGTAACTGACTGAATATGAAACACAAAAATTTCAGGTCTGCATCTTCTGTGCTAAAGAAGATAGGTTCCATAAAATGTAGTTTATTCTAATGTGACCTGCATCTGAACATTTTATAAATAGCTTTATTTGTCTAAAGAGATATATCTTGGCATTGTAGTTTATTGCCAAAAGTAGATAGGCCTTTCTTCTTCAGTCTTCTATGAGGGATTACCTCTATAATGAAACACACTGCCAAAAACAATCCAGGATTAAAGGCTAGAATCGGGAACATTTTTAAAATTTGGCAGTACTCACATAGAAGGTTGCCAGATTAAGAGGATTGTACTAATATGAATTTTCTAAAGAATGCAGTTTCTGTAGCTATACAATATCTAGCACTATTTAATTGCATTAACTCTGACTGTTATGCCACAAAATTATAAATTTTATGAGGTTAACAGCAAAACCTTGAGGCAAAATTCAGATCACTGAAATGACAGGCAACTGAGAGGTATAATTACCATCGTAAGTGAGGGTCTGTCTACATGCGTTTGTGATACAATTGAGAGGTGTGCCTACCATGCTAATGATAAATTGATGGTTAGTCTGCAAGAGTTTGCTGAAGTTTATGTAGGCCATAATGATCCAATGGTATTATTACATTACATATATAAAGCAGAAAAGTCAAATTAATTAGCCCTTCCTTTAAACATTACTGAGTAACGTCACATTTTTTACATGCTCAGATAAAACTCATAGGGCAGGATTCACGAAGCCTCCGTGTAAGAGTTACAAGGCTTACACGGAGGCTGCAGTTAAACGGTGTGACGTCAGCATGTCATGCATATGCATGAGGGCATGCTGAATCACACCTAAGGCTAACACGGTCCGTGAAAGTCAGTAGGGGGCGTGTCCGCAGGCCGAGCCCTGCAAACGGATACACCCCCAGAAGAGTAAAAGTCCTGAAAGCAAACCCCCATGACAGAGCCCGTGTAAATGTGAATAAACACAACACAACACATGCTCCCACAGACTACGAACATAAAATGTAGAAATGAACATCTTAAAATTTTTTTTTAAATTGTAAAGATGTTTGCCCGTGAGTGCGCTCGTTTGCGCGGGCGTGCCCGTAGATTAGCCACGTTAGCAGTCAGTGGAAAAGCATATAAGAACTAACTATGCAAAGTAAGCCAACAAGCAATAGCATAGCGGTAGAGACATTGGCTGAAGAGCAGGCAGTCATGGTTTGAGCCCCCACAACATCAATTTTTATTTTTAGTGAAATAAGCACGAAACAAGTCCCTGACATATATGTACACATATAAAATTATATTTTTTATGTAAAATGTAATGAAATGGGCCATGTATTTTGAAGAAATGTGAGATAATAAAAAAAAATGTCAGATGTGCCTGTAGCTGAGCTACAGTCTAACAAGTTGAGTACATCTGCCTGTAGGTGAGCAGTGTTTTAACAGGTATAAAATGAGTGCCCGTAGGTGAGCAGTGGTTTAACAGGTGTAAAATGAGTGCCCGGGGTTGAGCAGCATTTTAACACGCTGAAACTGTGTGCCCATAGCTGAGCTGAGCGTAATATGCATGCTGACAGCCAAACCACGCGTACACCAGCGTGATCCGTTTGCGCAGAGCTGCGCACCGTGCCAACAAGCTAACCGACGGGCAATGTTGAGCAAGCTGTATCAAAACTGCCTTTACACAGACACACCTCCTAGCCTGTGTAGACAGTCATAAAATATAAAAAGCAATGGCCAGGTTCGAACCCAGGATACCATGCACCATAGTCAAGGTACTGAACCACTAAGCCATGACATTTGCACTTAGAAATGCAGTAATAGCATATATATAGGAATGAATAGAAAGAGGAGCATGACAAAGCAGATTTTGTGAAGCTGATACAATTCCAAAATGGCCAATCACAGATAAGTGCGGGAAAAATGGCATATATAAGCCCCATAGGCGGGAATTCACAGCATAACTGATTGTAGAACCAACTTGCAGCCAGAATGTCAGGTGTAGGTGAGGGTAGTTGCTTCCAAGCACAGAGGTGGGGCATTGAGGAGTCCAAATATATGGTTTGGCTCCTTGTCCACAATCATGAGGCCCAACTCATGCAGGGCCAGGTCCTGTGGGGAGCATATAGGGCTGAGGCGTGGGACCGGTTGGCTCATGATCTCACCAGTGCCACACAGATACCAAGGACTGGTGAGTAGGTCCATCACCACCATGCAGACCTGAAGAGATGGAAGCAGGACCAACTGAACCGTTGGATCCAGGAGTCCCGGCAAATGCCCAACGCCCCACTACTGAGTAAGTTACATGTAATTATTTATGTAAGAAATTAACCTAGCTGATATTATGGAGATGTGTATTCCAATATTACTTTATTTATATTACAGCTGCAGGTGTCCGTTCTGCGAACCATAGAGCCTATGGCGATAGGCTGGCATGCTTGCGCCACCAGGTAGGTCAGTAATTCTCTCCCTGTAACTGTAAATAAATATATAAGTATGACAGTTAGCAAAAGAGTGCAGTGTAGTCACTAATTAATAAAATGTGCAAGTAACAGTGTAAGAGGGTTTGCAAGAATTGCTTGATTACAAAAGTGTGATGCAGCCTGTAATCCAAACATAAAAATTAAACAAGTCTAAAATAAAGATGTCCCACCTGTAATATAATAGTACGTAACCTGCAGCAGGCTGAAAAGTACAGCTGCAGAAGCTGAGTAAAGCACATGTGTGAAATATATCCCTGTTGAAATACAAAAACATGACAGAAGTGAGACTGTTGGAAAGGATTGTTATAACTACAGGTAAAACATGTCAATAAAGCCTAGAATTAAGTACCATCCTGAATTGTAAAAATAAAACAAGTGAGAGAGTGTGAGAAAGAGTTATGAATCCACCAATAAAGTAGTAATAACTCCTGAATAAAGTATACTGCAGTCAGTACAGAATAAAATGAATGTGACAGGCAGTACCAAACAGTAACATGTGTTGAAAACGGTACCGCAGCTGGAATGTGTGACCCAAAATCTGGATATGTTGCTCTCAGTCTGCAATATGCAGATAGTATGGTTGTCTGAAATACCAAACATCCACAGTTGTCTGTAGCTATATAAAGCAAATGTAGCAGGATGATGTAGCTGAACAGTGCCAGATATGAATGTGTATGAATAAAAATGAAAATGTATATTGATGTAGCAGTAACATTCCTATCACCAACCTGAAGCAGTTATCACATAGGAAACTGTAGGCAGAACTGTAGTGTGTATATATCTGCAGCTATTAGAAATGTACAGCATATGTATTGGTATTTGAAGTTGTTAATTAAATTTTCTTCACCCTACCCTATAACCACATATAATCCATTCCATGTGAAATTGGTATGTGCAATCACAATTAACATCCCTGGACATTTGTCCTGTTGGTTCATACATATTTGCATGTACGTTGATGCATCTGCCCTGTTCATACATCCAAACCTGATGGCCTGTTGCCATCAATCAACCCTGCATGTTGTTGGACTGTGTATTGCTGTTCAAATTATGCATGTGTTATGCTTGCTGTTCAATGGTTTGAATATCTGGGTGTTTGGTTAATGGGAATACTAATGCATGCTGTTACAACTACTTGTGAATGGTATTGTACTTTACTAACCCAAATTGTCATAACATAATGCAAAACATAGGACGACAGGGAAGGCAGGTTCCAGTGGACCCACTTCTCCCTCCTCAGCTGGTGAGTGCACCTGGCAGTAGTGCCCAGGCCGGATCCTCCTCCGGTGGCCCTGTGCCACCTGCAGGTGGAAGCGCTGCAGGGGATGGGGCTCGTCTCCCCTCTGCAAGTGTGGCCGGAGGAGAACATCCACTCACCCTCCGTAATGTCCGGACTGTGGTGCGTAGGGAGATCCGAGACGCTGTTCTTGGGCCCCTACGCCAGCTTGAGGCACGGGTGGCACAATTAACGGGTGTGCCTGCTGCCCAGCCTACACAGCCCCCAGCACAGCCCCATCCTGGGCAGTGAAGGCACAGTGGCAACTGCCCATGGGTGGGGATATCAGTTCCACTGTTGCCATCTGTGGGCTCATGGGCTCTAGATATCCAAACATCCATCCCCGTCAATTGTGTAACCCTCCCCCACATGTGTCATACACCACCCCTGTATATGTCTTGTTTGTCTTGTCTGTTAACCTACCCAACCTACCTCCCCAGCTATACCGACTTCCTGTCCCTGACATACCACTCTCACCTGAAAAAAAAAAAAGGGCACTCTTTACCCACAAAAAAATTACGCCCCATACATAGCTACCCATTTCGCACACATGTCTGCTGGACATGGAAACTGTCAATTACAATTGGCTGTACAACAAGTATTATTGTTGTTCTTACACCTCTCTCAGGGGTGGAAGGTTTCAAATGTCACACCAAATTACAAACATATGCACAGCTGTTGCTGATGAAGAAATGGGCAGCTATGGGCCTTACCTACATCCCTCCTGCAAAACCCGAGCTTGTTTCCCTACTGTCTTACCCTCTTTGTGACCCCTTTTTCACCACTTTCCTGTCTCCCCATTTTCATTTCTTTCAAAGAAATTAGCGCGGGTGTGCGCAAGAGTAAGCACTTTTAAGCAGTTGTAAGCGGGTGTGCGCGGAGCTGAATGCCAGTGCACATGCGTGAGCTCCGCTCAAACCAGTGCTAACCCGGTTACAACTGCTTAAAAGTGCCTTAGTCACTCTGAATGACAAGGCCTGTAGTCTGCTCAAAAGCAAAATAAAATCCCACTGTCAGTCCCGAACCCAGGAAACAGTAGTCTGCATGACTTACCACTAAGCCATGACTGTTATATAAGAACATTGTGCTACAATAAATATATCATGCAATAGTAGGAATGAATGTAAAGGGAATATAGGATGTGTAGTACACAAAGCATGTCATGTATATTTACTGTCAAATGTAGTGGATTTCTATAATGGTAGTGTGTCAACAGAAACAGCCATGCTACTTGGTAGCTATTAGGTAATAATGTCACTGTAGCACCTTGCAAGCCACACACATACTCACAGCAGGATAATCACTGCCCATACCCCACAACCTCTTACAGCAACACATCCGGACTAAGTAATAAAAAATGTGGAGCAAAGGCCCAAAAACAGGGACACATTCCAAATATTGCTCCAACAAACTTAGTTGAGAGAGTAACAGGTTTTGCATTATGTTGGATGTTTGGAAGGGTATGAAGTCTGAAACTGAAATGTTTGTCACTATAGTCTGACTTGAGCCCTGAGTGATTTGCCAGAAAAAGCTGTTTATGAGATATGGACCAAAATATGAGGCACAAATGTGGACATCCTGCAAATATCTGTACACTTGAGAGGTCTGACACTGCCATATTTGAATAGTTAAGAGCCTAGACATAGCAACAGTGACTGAGTTACAGGGATGCCCCACAGACTCCCTGTGAAATGTACAAACAGTAGGCAGAAAGGTGTTACAACACATGCAATGGTAACTATGAAGTACTGAAAGTATGCACCACTTGCACGTCGGAAATAGTGTAGTAATACATTTGCTCATGCTAACCCACAGTCACAACTGCAGAATACCAGACAATTTAATGGGTGTACCCCACTGATATGTACCATTCCATGAGGCAGATAAAAGATGCACCTGAGAGTCTCTGGGGCCTGCTCAGCAGCATACTCAAATACCCTAATAGATGTCAAGGCCCACACCATGGCCAGACCACACTGCATGCAGTAACACCCTAACAGATATAGCAAGCATTCCAAGGTGTGAATGTACATGGAAAATAGGAAAGCCACAGCAACACACTACAGTCAAGACACCTAGCAGGCATACAAGTAGTGAATGTAAAGGGCAAATATTGAAGCCATAGCAACAAAGTGCAAGAGCCACTGCTATATACCAGTTACACCACATGTCCCACAGGAAAGCACACACACCCACATTAACAGTAGTAGTAGTCTTAGGTGTCAGTGTACATACACAGGTAGTACAGGAAACTGGAGAAATGAATGGAGAAATGTTAATCTACAACACAGCCAGAAATATGAGAGAGATACTAACCTTTACACTCACAGAACAGTGTCCACAGCATACCAGCATGGTCCCTGCCCTTAAACTCTGAAAGGGCAATGCTTATCTCACATACCTTTTTATAGCACTGTCCTGGAATCACAGTGAGAACTGCAATCAGTACACAACTGGCTGCATGCAATTAGCAAATGCTGGCTAACAATTGGTGCAGAGGCCATCACATGGACATATGCAGATACCTACAAAAGCATGCTGTACTCCCTGTCCACACATGCAATACTTTCATTGCACCCTCTGGAGGTAGGGAGAGAGAGAGAGAGAGAGAGAGAGAGAGAGAGAGAAACATACACAAACAAAAACACTCAACAAAACCTACCAGAAAGCTGACATCTTTCAACTGGAGCAGCAGCAGGACACCAAACTAAAAGGCAACGCAAGCAGCTGTGACAAACACAGGTAATGTAAAGTAATACTTTAAAAGTCTACATACTGTGAACCCTCTATATGTGCCATTGGTCTGTATCCATATGTATTTGAAGATGTGCATAGGGCAGGGGACATACAGCAACTATCAGTGAAGGCTGTACATACATATGTATGTGAGGGCATCTATGTGCACATATCAATGTAGGTTGAATATAGGTTGTAGTGCAATGTACAAAGTAGGTTTCACAGTTATGTATGTTTAGCAGTATGTTAGTGTGTGTATACAGTTTTGTAAACAAACATGTTGATATACCTATCTATCATATGGATACGTATGTATGTCAATATATGTATGTATGTATATATATATATATATATATATATATATATATATATATATATATATATATGCATATATGTATACATAGATAGAGAGGGATGTAGGAATACATAGACAGATGTAGATAGATAGAATATGTAGAAACATATATATGTAATACACACATACAGATATAGATATATGTAGATACATATACATAGACAGACAGATCTGACTATCTACAGATATGACTGTATATGACGATCTCACACTCCCCTGTCCCACCCCTCTGTCACTCTCACCCCCTCTCTGTCACACTTCCCCCTCTCTCCATATCTATAGCAATATATGTACATCGATATATATATGTGTATATGTATACAGACATATATATATATATATATATATATATGGATATAGGTCATAAGATCGACAGCCACATTCACCAACAACAGAAACATCGACACCATATTATCGACAAACCATAAACACGACACCTCACATGCCCGACAAACAAGTAACCGACGGTCCACAAACACGAAACCCCATACACTGCACACACCACAATAACAACAATCAACTAACAAAACACATCCCCTTATCCAAAACCACACACAGAACACAAGCACACCAAACTCCTCACAAACCCACACTAAACCTCACACACAACTATGTACAACCCTAACCCAAACCCTTACCCTAAGGTCCGTCACTATTGCACACTCAGCTAACCCGCCCTAACCTAACCCTAACTAACTTAACCCACCCCTAACCCAAAAATACCACTACCAAGACACTTACATAACCCTAACTCACTTAACCCCCTAACCCAAAAATACCACTACCAAGACACTTACATAACCCTAACCCTAACTCACTTAACCCGCCCCTAACCCAAAACATACCACTACCACACACTTACCTAACCCGCGCCCTAACCCTAACTCACTTAACCCACCCCTATCCCCACAGACTGTCACTATCCACACTTACCTTACTCGCACCCTAACGTCCGTCACCACCGCATACTCACACAGCCTTCTTTCCAACTCACTATCCCTGGCGTCGGCATGTTCATCTGTAACGTCGGTCTTCCAAGTGTTGATCATCTGGCGCCCGCTAATCCATTGTCGGTGATGTCGGCTGTCGATCTTCTAACCTAGACCCATATATATATATATATATATATATATATATATATATATATATATATATATACTGTCAATAAACACCAAATGGCTGTGCACCTAAATAAACGCTGCTCGAACCAGGAGACTTTGAACTGTTTATTCACCACATACTGACAAAAGTAGCAAGAACATCCAAATAAATCCAAATAACTAGTCAGTTAAGCGCTTTCATCTGCTTGAAAGGCAGATTTCATCAGAACCAAGAGAAATTAAAAATGCTTTCTTATATAGCGATGTTGGCGCCAAAAAAAATCACTTAAAGTACATTAATTTGCATTAATTACATTAATTACATTACTTACATTGCTAATTCCACCACAAGGTTAGATATTAGCATGTACAATAAAACGTAAATTAAATATATTTTAAGATATATTTTGAAATATATTATAAGATGTTATAAGATGTATTAAATACATTAAAATACAGTAAAGCACCACATATTCATAAATACTTGTAAGGTGGTGCAAAATATACACACCATACACAAAATGTGTATGTACATACTACATATAAAATTAGTATAATGTCTCAAGTGAAACTAGTACACATGACAACAAACATGAACAACAAAAATAACAACTGAATAAAAGAATAAGAATATATTGTATAAAAATAATTATGTGTAATATAATATAATGCAAGAAACTTATTTTAATTATATAATAAATATATAAGTTATAAGGAATGAATATATAAGTCATGATGCATAATAGTAAATGTCTTGTAAGATGTTATACGTGAATGTAATAATATATAAACATGAATATATAAAAAAAAAAAAAAATTATATAAACTGATATCTAAAAAATGTTTATAAAATGTTTAAAAAATGTTTAAAAAATGTTATGACTAAAAATGACTAGAATATGATACCTAACAATGTGATAACTAGAGATGTGTATTGTAATTGAAGACTAAATCAAGAGTCCAAGATAAGGAAGGGTTTGATGCTAATGTAATCATTCAGTCCAGGTCGAGTAGTAGCATCACATAATAGTTGCCATTTACTTTCCAAAAGTGCCAAATAACATTTCCAATTGCCCCCTAATACGGTGTGATCAATATGATCTATAATACTAAACAGAAAGGAATGTTCAATACCTTTATCTAAAATATGTTTGCTTAAAGCATTGTTAGGATCCTGCTTCCTTATTCTATATGTGTGTTCATAGATTCTGGTCCTAAATTTCCTCTCTGTCTTACCGATATAGTATGCATCACACAATACACAAGTAGCAACATATACTATTCTGGATGTATTGCAATTTTTTTTATATATATTCATGTTTATATATTATTACATTCACGTATAACATCTTACCACTATTATGCATCATGACTTATATATTCATTCCTTATAACTTATATATTTATTATATAATTAAAATAAGTTTCTTGCATTATATTATATTACACATAATTATTTTTATACAATATATTCTTATTCTTTTATTCAATTGTTATTTTTGTTGTTCATGTTTGTTGTCATGTGTACTAGTTTCACTTGAGACATTATGTGTGACATGGTGTGTCAGCTATGGACATGTAGGTCAGTGTACCCCTCCACACCACACAATGGCTGCCACGGTATGTACCTCACATGACAGCTACAGATATGGAGAAGGACACAGTGACATGTACAACACTGTGACAATGCACTCAAACACATTACCACTGCACAGTGACTGACAACACTGCAGAGTACACACATACTACCCACATAGAGGTTACCACTCCTGGATTTACATACTTAAGTCACACTCATGACAGATGTCCAACAACCATAGTAACACCTCACACCATCCACAAGCTAAATGACCGCTGTGTGTTGTCCTTGACACCGCAGTAGAGAGCACATGGCGGAGGTACAGGTTCCTACCCACAGATAAGACATACCCTGCAATAAACCACACAGCGTTAAGAAGCAAGACTCCCCATGAGTACATGTCACACATACCCCTGCTGAATGTTAGTCAGATAGGTAATATGCCATATGAGTCACCCTGTGTAACTGTTTGACAGGAGCAGGTACCATCACATCACATGTGTCACAATGGTCAGGGTAGCAGAACAGTATGCTACTGTAGTCCCAGGGGCAATAGCATATTGTATTGTATTGTATTGTAATGTATTGTATTGTAATACATTGTATTGTGTTGTATTGTATTGGTATGTAGAGGTGCCTCCTTTGCGGAGTGGGACACTGCTGCTGTACGCCAGTGTACAGGTACATATCCTGTAGTCAGGCTAGTGTTACATAGCACTTCTATATGTGTGTTTAGCTCCTCTTGGAGTTCATGTAGCATGCAACCGGGGATACCATCAGGTCCCATTGATGCTGTGTTTTTAGCTTTTCTGAGGGCGGCTCTCACCTGGACATCTGTGATGACAGGGAGGTTACATTCAGCTTGGATAAGTATGTCTTAGTTTGGGGGAGAGGGAGGGGGGAAACTTGCACTGAACCTGTCTGCCACAATGTTGCCAATATCTGTGAGTTCAGTGAATTATTTGTTGTTGTGTACTAACTATGAGCATATTGGAGGGTTTCTGACCAGGTTTCTAACATAACTGAAGAAGGCCTTGTGGTTATCTGTAGTGTCCCCGGTGATTTCCCTCTCAAAGTTGCCCATGGATGTTTGTATGAAAGAACATAGCTCTTTACTAATGCTGATCAGACATGCCTTCCCTTTATGGAATTATGCTCTGTCTTGCAGTAGCTTCCATCTTTTGTTATACAATCTGTCTATGGCTGGGGTCCACCAGACAGGATGCTTTCCCTTTGTGGAGAGTGTCATGGTCTTATATGGGATTGCATGATCCATGCATTCTCGGAGATGTCTGTAGAAATCATTTGTGAAGGAGTCAGCATTGTGGGTTGTGGCTTCCATTGGCCCAGTGGGCTTAAAGGATACCATCTCAGTCTTACGAAGTGTAAAGTTTGCATTTGAAATGTTATTCACTGTAGTCGTTTGTGCTGGTGGTGGAGGTGGGATATGTATATCCAGGGCAATTAGTTTGTGGTCAGATCACAGTAGTTGATGATGTACCCCATACAGTACCTCGATACAAACCCCCAGAGTGAGGAGGTGCTTTGGACCTGAATCAGTGTTCTGACTGCTGGGGTTTGGTAGTATGTCGTATGGAGTGTGCCAGGTACTGTTGCACAGTTGTTGGCTGAGCACTGATACCTGGCCATTTACATGTGTATCCACCAATAGACAGACAGATGCTATATATGTGAGATATGTTGTATCACAACAGTCGAGTAGCATGTGTAGTATGTGTGCCAAATTCTGCTGACATATTTTGCTGATATCATTTTATTTCCTTTTTCAGGACCATGGCTCACCAGCACAATCCAGCATACTCTGCAGCTGAGGATGAGGAAATACACCAGAGCCTGGTGCGGGATTATGCAATACTCTTTTCCCGCACCAGCCAGAATCAGCAGGGCAGGGCTGCACTGTGGCAAGACCTGGTCCATCGGGTAAATGACATAGGCACGCATAATAGGACATATGAGCAGGTACGACATCACTGCAGTGATTTAATCAGAAATGTCCATCAGCATGCGTCGGATATCCACAGGCAACAGGTTGCCACAGGTGGTGGGGTGGCTACACATCCCCCACTCACCAGACTGGAGGGATTACTCATAAGTGTTGTGGCTCCTGCCCACCAACAACAACAACAACAGCAGCAGACCTGCATTATGATGGAGGCTGGAGCCATACAGCACCAAGACAACGAGCGTGCAGGTAATATGCCATATGTATAGTTGACTGTTGTGTACACTGGTAGTTAATGCATGTGTGAGGTGTGTCCTTGGTTTGTAGCTGTCATCATAGTATTTAAAGTGCAAGTGTGATATTCTCAATATCAGCAGCTGACCTGTGAAAGGCAACTGTTGTACTACTGACCTGTATCATACTCAGTAACAATGGCACAGTTGTGCCCACTGACATTAATTTCCTCACTTCTACAGGTCCCTCCAGTGTAACAGCAATGTAGCCTATCCATGCTGGTGAGTGTGTATTAACAATACCTTTAATAGTCTTGATAGCAATAGTAATATTAGGCTCACTTAGTAGTGCTCTGTGTATGCATGCAGATGTGTCTGTGTCTGTGTGTTGATATCTCACATACTGAGTAGTGTGCAAGTGTGCAGCTGTGTGCAAGTGTGCAACTGTGTGTCAGTGTGCAACTGTGTGCAACTGTGTGCATGTGTGCATGTGTGCATGTGTGCACCTGTGCATGTGTGCATGTGTGCATGTGTGCACCTGTGCATGTGTGCATGTGTGCACCTGTGCATGTGTGCACCTGTGCATGTGTGCATGTGTGCACCTGTGCACCTGTGCATGTGTGCATGTGTGCATCACTGGTAACATTGTGTAGACATTGTAAACTGTGTTTCCTATTTCCCTCCCACAGGTTCTGGTGCTGCTCTGGTGTCATGCAGCAGGGAACCTGAATCAGGTGCCACGGGTACTGATAATGATGACATCTGTGTAATGGCACAGGAAGGTGTGCCAGGATCTGTCATTAGTCAGCCAATTGACAGTACACAGCTGTCAACCCCATCAATGCGCACAGTCATCCTGCCAATACATCCTTTGTCACCAGTGTCCCTAGGTGATGGACAGGATACAGTGGGCATTGACCAGGGTAATGTGGTATCTGTGGCACATGCTTCCCCACACAGCAGCCATGGGCATGGCTCTGAGATGGTACCACACAGACAGATGTCCAGGGGTTCTCATGTGAGCATCCATGGGCGTACTGCCCCTGTCAGATGTGCCCACAGAGGTCTTACAACCTCAGCTATGATTCGGGCTGTCATGCAGGCACAGTCACGTATGGAATGGTACACCAGACAGGGTCTGAGGGAGCTGACAGCATGTCACACAGCCATGACTGACAGTATACGTGACATTGCGACTGCCATCCGTAACTTCACCAATGTCATAGACAGACATTGTGGGGACATATTAGATCAGTTCCACAACTACATGTCCATGAGCCAGGGCAATGGTGGACGGTTGAGGTGTCGATGTGGACGAATGCCAGCAACAGCAGCAGCTGGCAGTCGTCGCAGATGACAACAGGGCCGCGGCCGCCCCCATAGTGCCAGCAGCAGCCCCAGCAATGCTGGGTCTGTGCTGTCATCAGACCGCCCCAGGAGACCACGTGCACGTGGCTCTGGACAGGCCCAACAGGGATCTGTGTCCAGTCAACGAACACCTGCTTCTGATGACAGTACCCAGTCTGGATTGGTACCAGATATGGTCTGTAGCACCCCTGCAAGGCACAGGTACCATGTCCGTGGCCAGAGACACTGATCTGTATGACCTGGCAGGTACAGTCTGTGGCTGTCCACAAACACCGGTATATGGCAGCCATGAGGTGGAACTGTGTGCATCCATACACACATGCGAATTGACAACACCTAGGGCTACCGCATACATGCACACACTGCATCAACATTGCCCCACCTTGTACTGCTGTCCCTCACCAACACACATACACATACATGTCAATTGGTGGTATCAGTGGCAGACTCAGGCATACCAAGTTCACACCCTGTGCATATGATGAAACTGTGCCACCTCCTGCAATCTGTAACATCAGTGCAGGTACAGGTTAACATGTTGCTGATGCACATGGTGACTACATAGACGTGTAGTAATAGTATCATGTTGTTAACAGTACTGTGTGCTGATATAATTGTGGGTATATCCCAGCATGCCTGATGCAGTAAGGGTATGATTGTCTTGTACTGTTGTCTACACCCATGGTAAGTACCATAGTGTATCATCTGCACATGTTTGCATACTGGTGGTAAGGATGTCAACAGAAGGCCACATACATAGGTAGCACAGGGGATAAGGTAATGAAAGTATTGATACGCAATGATGGACATGTAAACTGAAAGTGGCATGTTGCCCACACTGGACTCTGCAATGCCGATGTTTGAGGATGTTGATATGTGTGCAGTACTACACGACTGGTACAGGACACACAGGAGAACCCTAGCACTGCAAGCTCACATCTCATACCATGCTAGTCAGCCCCAACACACAAAACTAACATTCACAGGAGGGAGAGTCCCCATAAATGTCAGGGATACTGTGGTGGCAGGACAGGTAGCATACATCCTACTAAGTATGGAACCATTGGGTGAAGGCTCAGTGTCTGTTATTTGACATGTGTATTACTGCAGGTGTGAGCACCTGGGTTTCCATCCAATTATTGTACATCCTGACGGTACATGGTCTGTACACTTGTGTGCGCTGAGACTGGACCCTGGCCATCTGACCTGTGTATTTCCATGTACATGTGTATAGTGCCTGCATATTTGTACTGTTACCTACTGGAAGTGGTACCGCTTGTTTGTTGTACAATGGACTACATGCAGCCCTGCTTACTGTAGCTTTGTTTGCATGCATGTTTGCTTGCAGTTACCCTGGAACACTGATTCCACCTGCAATGCAGATTTACAGAGCTTCTGTGGATTCCTAGTGACATCTGCATAGCTTACTATATGTATGTCCATGACTCACTTGGCAGAACGTCACTGTTTGTCCTGTTCGCATGTACGTTGCCTGTGACACATTGCATATGACTTACCTGGCATTTGACCACGTGAGCAGTCATATATGCCAGTGCTAACTAATCACAGGCACTACACCCTCACATACTCACCTTCTGTACCTTGTTCCCCATTGGCCCTATGTGCTGTTAATCACCATGGCAATCACAATACTATGGTAGCATGTGCAAAGGTCACTTGTCAGTCACCTCTATGGTACAGTTGTGGAATATGTGAGTCATGTGGCAATGTCACAGCTGCCACATGTACACAGTCACCCTTTCCCCTACACATGGACATACAACACATGTGTGAGATGCAACCAAATAGCCAAACTGGGGGCTAAGCACTCTGAACCCAGTACTGCCATAACCTGTCAGGTGGCATGAAATACTACAGTGACTACAATACCAGTCTGATGTAGACCTACACTGACAGCAATCCAAACACATGAACACACTGGGGCATTCATGGAGCCTCAGAATAGCATCCTGCCTGAGCAGCAGACACCTCTGCAGCTGGCACACAGGCATACGTTAAGCCAGAACACAGCACGTGCAACACATAGCACACAAATCCTGTGTGCCAAACAGTCACAGCCTGTACGGCTAGACAACACACCTGCTACAGTTGTGTTAGGTACCTTTATTGTCTGGTACAGTGAGGTCCTGCTCACCAGGCTGGACAAGGTGAAGGTCACAGTGATATGCCCATGGGGCACTATGGTCCACCACATAACACAAGCATACAGGTCAGTCAGAGGCATGGACACATATGACTCAGTCATTGTCCATGCCACTATGGCTGACCTGTGATGTACCTCCCTGGACTACATGATAGGGAACATAGAAGGGCTCTCTGAGCATGTGGCACAGGCTGGTATGACCCTGACCTTGATTGGCATCATACCCTCACCAAGAATGCTGAAGTATTACTGAATGCTGATGAATTACTGTAGCTACGACACCCTAGCTGAAAGGTTCCTAGCATGTAGTCACTGCATTGCTATGGAACAACTTGTTACCACTCCCACAAAAGGTGAAAACATGCAGAACCTGTTCATCAACATGTAGACTATATGCCCCAGACCAGATGTGTATCCCTCGCTGCTAGGATGATACCATATACAACTCACACTGTATATACATATACCACATGCAGCACCCGCACAGAAAACCACAGTCATAATGTTATCCAGTGCAAATACCATGTATTCACATGTGGCAGGCATCAGACATGAGAACTATTGAAGGTCACAGGTATATATGTGTATTTGGCACACACATACATCATCTGTGTGCATTGCCATTACTGGTTTAATCGATGTCATGCATTATTGCGAACAACAACCCACACACATGGGCATTCTGTGTGACAAAAACACACGTGGCATTTGTGGAATTCAAAGCCATAACTAACTGTACTATGACAGTACTGAGAGATGCAGTAGCAGAGCATGCTATTTGCATTACTGGGAGATTTGCCCTCTTCCGCTGTACTTGTAGGGTGCTGACATCATCTCTGCGTAGAGACTGGAATATGCAGCAGCTGGTGTGTTGTACTGGTTGTCAAAAGGGTCAGTTCTCTCACACATGTAATTACACACACCCTACTTCCACCCCGCCACACACACTTGCCGGATTCAAACCCCTACCTAACTTTGTTATGACACTAGTACGAGACACAGTAGCCAAGTGCGCTATTTGCATTACTGGGAGGTTTTTCTTCTCCGGCTGTACTTATAGGGTGCTGACATCATCAGTGTTTAGAAAGGGGAATGTGCATCCTGTAGTGTGTTCTCCTAGTTGCCAAAAGGGCCATTTTTCTCACACAGAATTGCACACACACTAACCTCCCTCACCCAAACTGAGCATTTGCAGGATTTAAACCCCTACCTAACTATGTTATGACACTCAAGATGGACGCATTAGCGGAGCACACTATTCGCATTACTGGGAGGTTTCCCTTCTCCTGCTGTACTTATAGGGTGCTGACATCATCAGTGTTTAGAAAGGGGAATGTGCATCCTGTAGTGTGTTTTCCTAGTTGCCAAAAGGGACATTTTTCTCACACAGACTTGCATACACACTGAGCATTTGCAGAATTCAAACCCCTACCGCACTATGTTATGACATTCAAGACGGACGCAGTAGCGGAGCACGCTATTCACAGTACTGGTAGGTTTCCCTTCTCCTGCTGTACTTATAGGGTGCTGACATCATCAGTGTTTAGAAAGGGGAATGTGCATCCTGTAGTGTGTTTTCCTAGTTGCCAAAAGGGGCATTTCTTTCACACAGAATTGCAAACACACTGAGCATTTGCAGCATTCAAACCCCTCTCTAACTATGTTATGACACTCAAGACGGACGCATTAGCAGAGTGCGCTATTTGCATTACTGGGAAGTTTCCTTTCTCCTGCTGTACTTATAGGGTGCTGACATCATTGGTGTTTAGAAAGGGGAATGTGCATCCTGTAGTGTGTTTTCCTAGTTGCCAAAAGGGACATTTCTCTCACACAGAATTGCACCCACACACACACTGAGCATTTGCAGGATTCAAACCCCTACCTACCTGTGTTATGACACTCCAGACAGACGCAGTAGCAGAGTGCACTATTCGCATTATTGGGAGGTTTTCCTTCTCCTGCTGTACTTATAGGGTGCTGACATTATCAGTGTTTAGAAAGGGGAATGTGCATCCTGTAGTGTGTTTTCCTAGTTGCCAAAAGGGACATTTGTTAACCACAGACTTGCACACACACTGAGTGTTTGCAGGATTCAAACCCCTACCGCACTATGTTATGACACTCAAGACGGACGCATTAGCGGAGCATGCTATTCACATTACTGGTAGGTTTCCCTTCTCCTGCTGTACTTATAGGGTGCTGACATCATCAGTGTTTAGAAAGGGGAATGTGCATCCTGTAGTGTGTTCTCCTAGTTGCCAAAAGGGACATTTCTTTCACACAGAATTGCACACACACCAACCCCGCTCACCCACACACACACACACTGAGCATTTGCAGGATTCAAACCCCTACCTAACAATATTATGACACTTGAGGGAGATGCATTAGCAGAGCCCACTATCTGATTTACTGGGCATCTGTTCTGCACCTGCAGTATTTATAGGGTGCTGACATCATTATTTATACAGAGGTATGTACATCTATTACTACCTGTCGGGTGGGGGATAGCATATATATGCATTTGCAGCCACCTACTTCAGGGTCAGATATACACATCAGCACTGGCAGGTTATGTTCTATACCATGCTTTGTGACCACAGGACCTGTAACACACAACACAACCAGTTCGGACCACCTCTCCCACATCGAGGACACACACTTTGCTTCCCTGGGAACAGTGCCAAGATATGAAGGTGTTCACATACACCATTCCAGTTGTTAATGTCAGGTACAGGTATATTGTGTGTGGGAACTACTCAGGCCTCTACAACATTACCCTACAGCCACTACAATTTGTGAGTCCATGTGCTATGGCAGGACCACTCACCACAGCCACAAGGGGGAATACATATTGCACCTGACCATCTGCAACATGGGTACTCACTGTTCCACACCAGAGGTAGACCACCATTGTTGATATCTGACCATACCCACCTTTCCCTGGACATCCATATCCCATCCCCACCCCCAGGCAAGGGTGTCACTGCAAACAAAGTGTATTTATCAAAAGCAGACTTTATACTTGTGAAGACTGGGGTGGAAGACTTCAAAGGACCCATGCTGGGGGAGTATACAGGCCACTCTGCATAATCCTTGACAATTGCATTCTATGAGCATGTGGAAGGTTTGCATTGATCATGCTATCCCAAATATACCCATGACTCCTCCACAACAGGACACCTGTCAGGTGTACACCAGCCATATATGAGCTGTCCAACAGACGGAGTGAGCTAATACATTGCAGAGCAGTAGCCCACAGAGGGAGGACATCTCTGAACAGTACTGGCACGACACTTCAATCCCTCATAATCATCACGACAAAGTGTTGACAGTGAAATTGTCCAGACACTGCAGATAAGGCTCCCCTCAGTCTGTTATTGATGCCCACTTACTGTTAGAGGTCCTCACCAACCCTCCTCCAGCACACACCAACAACATGGATGTGGCATAGCAAATTCAACCCCTGGATCTCCACTGTGTCCCTGCTTGATGGAGGCACAGCACACTAGCCTCAAACAGTGCCTTATGTGACCTACTTTACAGTGGCAGAGTAGCCTACTGTACTGGGGAGGCAGACGCCAAGCACACTCTGGCTAAGCTTTCATTCCCTAGGGCAAACAGCCTAGTATTGACCTCTACACCCATATGTTTAATTGTCAGATGCACAATATTTGTTGCTGATAGACTGTTTGCAGGTCTTTATTGCCATAGCATTCCCTGTTTCTATGAACAACTTGTGTATCTGTGGAAGATGTTTGAATATGAGAGGGATCCACTATATCACTTATGTCTCTGTAGTCATTTAACTGTGTGCACTGGGCAGATTGCTGTAATGTGGTTGGTTCCTGGAATAACACGTACAAATACCAGATATGTGTGGCCAACTGCTAAACTGAGATATGGCCTAAGTGTGTGAGCATGCCCAGTTCAGGCTTTCCATGGCATGTTGTCTGACATATGTCTCATTTATCAAAGTGTGCGAGCATGCCCAGTGTGAGCTTTCCATATGTTGAACTCTGCAGTCCACCACATTTGTGGATGAGTGTGAACTTCAACAATATCTCACGTTTATGGTTGTGTGTTGTGTGTCATGTTGTGTACTTACTGTCCAACTGCTTTGTGTCTGAACACAACAGGGATTATACTGTGCCTGCAGGGTTTGCATGGGATACTTTGCATACAGTTGTCAACATCCTTTCATACTGACCTAACAATGTAGTACCGTATAGTGTACTGGTTCAGTACTTTCACTGTGGTGGACAGTATCCTGGGCTTTAGTCCTATCACTGCTTTAAATTTTCATAGTGAGCACAACAGACTGGTTAGGGGCCTGTTGTGCACATATGACCATGTTGCATTATGTTCAGATAAGAACTACTTAAACCAGGCTTGTCCAACATTGGTAGTGTATTCCACAACGTAGGTGGACATTGGCAAACACTAGTGATGTGCCCTAGGCCATTTCTAATGCTAGTCAGAGAGTGTGTTTGTCCTTCAACACACATTGTAACTGGAGTTTGCCATGACATATGTCATGGTTAGTATACTGTGCCTCCATCTACCCGTGACATAACAGTGATACCCAGGATAAACCTACCATCTCCCATCCACTCATCAAGATTCCTCTTGAGGAGAGTCGATGAGTGACTCTCTGGCTAACCTATACTGGGAGTTTACTCAAGAGTGGGGGGTGGCTTCTGTGTTATGGATCATTCAATACAGCTTGTCCTATGTATGTCAGTGCTGGGGTTCAGGTCTCTCATGTGCATAGCTCACTGCCATTCAGATTGTACAAGGTGCAGCATGTTCATTGATTCCAGCTTGGACATGGCTTTATACATCAGGCACAGCTTGCCTCTGGGCGGACAGGATGGCAGTGTGTGGAGCTGCAGTTTGTTTAATCAGGCAACACATGGCATCTGTTCAAGCTCTTTGATACTCCTGGTGAGGTACTTTTGGGGTCTTTCCAGTTGATGGAGGTGTCTGCTGAGGTACATCCCACAGGGGCCATTGTAGTCAATTGTGACGCTGATGAAGGATGACTGCAGAGCCACAATGACCTCCCCTCATCTAGATCTGACAACCTTCATGATTAGGTGGGTATATGGTATGTTTCTGTAAGCACTACAGCCACATGCTTGTCCAGTGCAAGATATCTATCAACTTGTATCCCCAGGTCTCTTATTACATGTTAAGTAATTAATGGGTTAACACCTATGTGGTAATTGGTGGGCACTTACTGTATATCCACAGGGGTTGACTATACACTTTTTTGCAATTAGCTTGCTGACATGGCTATGGCACCAGTTGTCTGTTTCTATGTGGCCCTTTTGTGGGATGCTTGTGTCAGCTGGAGGGTCAGATATGGTGTCCAGTTTGTAGTCCTCTGCAAACTTGTTCAGACACAGTCCTTCCATGTTGGCCTGTACCTATGGGACATATATACCAAACAAGGGAGGTCCCAGGACCAAGCCTTGTGGGATGCCAGTTATATCTGGTTTGTAGTCTGACATGGCTGCAGCATTTCTAACCATGTCAGTTCTGTCCTTGGTCTGGTTTGCAACCCCTCTACTGACATAGGGGTTTATATTTAAGCTGGTGAGCTTATCTATAATGAACACGTGGGGTATTGTATGGAAGCCTTTTGCAAGGTCCAGCTAGGCTGTGTGGACCACATTCCCCTCATCAATGACCTTAATGACTGTTTCAAATGAGTCAAACATGTTTAAGGGGCAGGATCTGCACTTAAGAAAGCCACACTGGGTAGGGTCCAGTGTCAGTAGGTCCCCAATATCTTTACGTGTGCGGTACATGCTGATCCTTTCCATAGCTTTGCAGACCAAGCTTGTCAGGATTCTGGGGTGGTAGTTTGCAGTATCCATTCAGGCAACACCTTTGTGGAGAAGGACCACTGTTGTTATACACTGCTCTTTGGGTACATAAACTGTGGTAAGGCTGACATTGAGCAGTAGTGTTATTTGGCATTCCATTCTTCTTGGAGTCCATGTTGGACTCAGCCCAGGACACCATCTCATACCATTGATACTGTGTGTTTTGCTTTGTAGATGCTGGCTGTTACCTCAGCATCTGCAATGTCAGGGGGCCAGCATTCTGCTGGGATAGATATTTTGCATTTTGGGGGGGGGGGTTTGCACTGCACCTGTCAGGTTGGATGTTGGCAATATGTGTGTGTGTTTGGTATGTTGTTTGTAATATTTGAGTGATTCAGAGCATATCTGCGAATTCCCAACAAGGTTCCTACCATCAGTTAAGAAAGCCTTGTGATTATCCTTAGTGTTCTGTACAATTTGTGTTTTCATAGGTTCATAGGTTCATACTAGGCTATACGCCCTAGGGCATTTATAAGCCTAGCCAGAGTGTGTGTGGCTTTCGCCACCCCTTGCTATGTGAATATTATGGCCATTTATGATTTACTTTACTGTGCCTCTGTCTGGATGTGACACAGTGAAGACCCCCAGTGTACATCTACAATCATCCATCCACTTGGCAAGATTCCTGTTGAAGAGAGTCAGTGAGGGGCTCTGCCTAACATGGAGTGGGATTCCGTTCCAGGGTGTAGGGAGCCTCTGGGTTATGAATCTGTCCCTCCAGCACATCCTATTTCATTATGTGTTGAGGTTGACATCTCTCACTCTCACATCTCTGATGGATTTGGGTTTTCTGGGGTGGAGCATGTCCATTACTCCTGTGTTGGACATGGCCTTATACAACAGGCATACAACACCTATGTGTAGGCAGTATGTGACTGCATATAGCTGGGGTGTCTACAGCCAGGCAACATATGACATATATTTGAGACCCTTTATCCTCTTGGTGAGGTACCTTTGAGGTCTTTCTAACTGCTGCAGGTGTCGGGTAAGGTACATCCCAAATGAGGCATTGTACTAGATTATGGGTCTGATAAGAGAACAGTATAGGGGCACAATGACCTCTGTTGACGTAGATGTGAATCCTTTCATGATACGGTGTCCAGTATAGACAGTCTTCCTAGCCACATTGGCAATGTGAGTGTCACATAACAGGTTACTGTCCACTTGTGTCCCTAGGTCCCTGATTACTCCTTCCATACATAATGGATTACCACCTATGTGGTAATTTGTGAGTTCCTTGTTTGGTATTTGGTGAGACATTCATACTGTCCAGTGTCTTCAGGACAGCTGGGTGGGGTTCCTGTGTGTGAGAGTATGGTCTGTAGCATGCTACAGACTGTACAGCAGTTTTGCCTATGGTTAGTTGCACATGGGTGGTCTCTGATGCTTCGTGCATTGTCAGTTACCTGGATGTGTGGGTGTCTGTGCTGAATATGGATACTCCCCCTCCTTTTATGTTTTGGTCCAGGTTTGGGGCCATAACGCATGATATGAGGTATAACCTGGTAGTGCTGGTGTGCTGTCAGGAGCCTTGCTGTAGGTTTCTGTCACTGCACGGACATCGATGTTCTCCATACTGGGGAGGGCCTCAGGAGCATGCATGTTGAGGTTTACACGTCTGGCATTGGGCAGCATTACCCTTATGTTTCTTTCCACTTATGTTTTCTAGGGAGGTGGGTTAGTCTTTTCTGCCTTGCCTACGAAAGGCTCTATGGAGGTGGCAAGAGCCTTATCCAATATCCAGACGCCCAGGGGTAACAGGTGCAAGCCATCCCTGGCACAGCAGCGTGGCTTGTCAAGCATGACATCCCAAGCAGACAGACATTGGATCCCCTTGGAATGACACCAGTAATTGCGCCACTTGTTAAAGCTGATCATTCTGTGTTTGTACTGTGGCATCATTCTTGGTGAGGGTAGGATGCTGCACACGGTCAGTGTCATACCGGCCTGGACTACATAATTGGAGAGCTCATCTATGTCCCTTTTCATGTAGTCCGGGGAGTTACATCTCAGGTCATTCACGCCAGCATGGACAATGACTGCATCATATTTCTACTTGCTTTGGGGTGACCTGCATACTTGTGTTATGTGGCATATTGTAGCAGCCTACAGGCAGCTTACTGTGCCCTTTCCCTTGTTCAGTCTGGTGAGTGGAACAGCAATGTGTCTGACTATGGAGTCACCTATTACAACTGTGTCAGGCATGTTGTTTCTCCTTCTGGCCTGTGACTGTTTGGCACACCAGCTTTGTGTACTATGTGTTGCATGTGCTATGTTTGGAGGTAGTGGTTGCTTGGGTGTCTGCTTTGGAGGCCTCTGTTGATGTGGTGTGTTTGTAATTAGGGCCTCCGGGAATGTTTTTCTGTGTTTATGTCTTTGGTTTGCAGTTGTGATAGGTCTATGTGAGACTGGGTTTGTGGTGTGTGTGGTTACCTTCTCCTCCTGAATAGTTTTGACAGTACTGAGTTGAGAGAGCTCAGCCTCCAGTTTAGATAAATGGTTGCATCTCACATATATTTGTATTTCTTGGGGGGAGGTGAGGGTTGTCTGTGTACATGGGGCAGGTGTAACATTGCCTCAAGATTCACAGATTCAACTTGTTGTAGCTGGCCTTAGTGGATTGTATGAGTGGACATATTTTATTGCCATACTACTCATCAGTGATTACTTCCCTTTTTATGTTTGCTCTATCATGTAGTAGCTTCCTCATTCTCTTGCATGGTTTGGTAATGGCTGGAGTCCACCATGCCAGATGCCTGTGTGTATGGCATTGTGTCTTGGTTTTATTTGGGATTGCATAATCCATGCATTCCTGGCAGTGTTCATGGAATGCCTGTATAACAGGTTCTGAGGTGTGGCCCATATTTTGCACCTGCACAGGGCCTTTACTGGATTCCACATCAGTTTGGAGGAGTGCAACTTTTGCTTTACACATGTTTTTCACTGTGGTTTTCTGGCCAGGGACTGTGGTCAGGATGTGTATATCCGTGTGATTACTCTATGGTCTGGTCTTACCAGTGAGGGATACACTTCTCATCTTGCCATCCAGTACCCATGTTGCTGATTATCACATCCAGTATGCTTACCCCTCTTGTGGGAGTGGTACGTTGTTCCTGGGCATTTTGGTTTATGGATTCTAGGAACTTTTGTCCTACAGTGTTGGAGCTAGAATAATGCTCCCAGTCTATGTTTGGGTATTTTCAGTCACCCAATATAATGTGGTTTGGAGGGCTTGATAAATTCATGTATTCCAACATAGGCCAAGTGCAGTTCCTGGTGTTAGGATGGTAGTCTGTAGCAGGCTATAAACTGGGAGACAGTTTTAGCCACTGTTACTTGACCATGGCTAGTCCATGCTGCTTCTTGTTGTGGTACCAACATGGGGGTGTGGTTATCCTTGACAATTATTGCTAGTCACCCTCCTTTTGTAGCTTGTTCCATGTTTTGAGGCTGTACAGCACAGTATGAGGTGTAACCTGGTAGTGTTAGGGTGCTATTGTGAGCCTTGACCCAGTTTTCTGCTACAGGACAGATATCAACATTCTCCATACTGGGGGAGTTTAGACTGCATGCATCTTGCTGTTTAGACTTCTGGCATTGGGTAGCATTACATCTAGGTTCTTATCCCTTGTGATACCTATGGAGGTGGGTTTGTGTTTTGAGCCTTACCTATTCAAGGCATGCTGTGGGTAACAACAGCCTTTGCCAGTATCCATAAGGCCAGGACTGATAGGTGCATGCCACCCCTAGCAGGTGGAGCATCATGTCATGCTCAGCATGTCATCCCAGGCTGGCACACATTGGATCCCCTTTGACTAACAGCAATACTTCAGCCAATTATTGCAATTGATCATCTCATCGTCATATTGTGGCATCATGATTGGTGAGGGTAGGATGTTAGTCAGGGTCATCAAGTTTGCATATACTACATGGTGTTACATTGCTTAACACATGGCATTCATGCCTCAGGTGGTGCTGCAGGGCTGCCTTTGTCAGATGCACATACTACACTCCCTGTACATGTTTGAGAGCAGGTTATGTCAATTTAGGCATCCCTGTTATTATATGAGTGAGTCAGAGAGGGGTATCATTCCCAGGGTTCCTACTGAGCCAGTGTATGTGCTATGTGTTGCCTCTTTGCCAAGGCCAGGGCATACTGGGCATGCCTCCTTCTATCTACTGGGGCAGGCTCAGGTTGTTCCTCCTCCGAGTCACGCTCTGCCTGTGATGGCCTTGGCAATGGTGGGGGGCTGTTTGGCCCGGCCCTATGCTGGTCCTGCTGCAGCTGTTTTCACAAGATCATATTATGTAGCATAGCACATACCATGACAATTTGGGTACATGTAGTTGGTGAGTACTGCAAGGCTCCACCAGATGTGTCCAGACACCGGAACCGTGACTTGATCAGCCCAAACACATGCTCTATTACATTACGTGTTTGTGCGTGTGCCTCATTATGGCATTCCTGTTCAGGTGTGTGTGCATTTCTGATGGGTGTCATCAGCCACGGCTCCAGTGCATAACCTGCATCCCCCACTAGGTGTTCATGTGGGATGTCCCCATTGGCAAATGTCTGGTACAGCTGCATCAAATGCCAGATATGGGAATCATGGTAGCTCCCAGGGCAGCCAGCACACTCATTCATTATTATGCCCTGGGCATCACACACGACCTGGCAGTTGATGGAGGGGAAGCCCTTGCAGTTAATGTAGGCCCTACCCTGCTCACCGGCTGGTGCTTTGATGCGTATGTGTGTGCAGTGTATTGCACCCACTACCTAAGGGTATTCCGCTATTTGCTGGAAAAGACGCATAATACCTCACGGGCATTGGGGAAATATACATGATCACTGACATGTGCTGACATGGCATCCAGGAACTGGTGCAGTACCCTGAAGGCTGATGCCTGTGATATCCCCATCATATCACCAGTTGGTCTCTGGAAGGTACCTGTTGCTAGTATTCTTAGGCCAACACATACCTTGGTTTACACTGGGATGGGTTCCCCTCTGTTGGTTCTGTGTGTGAGGTGTGGCCTGCACAGCTCAACAATTTGCTGCAGGAGGTCTCTGTCCACTCTATAGCGCTCCACTATCTCCAGCTCATGTAACCTGTGGTAGGTGACCCTGGGCCTGTACACTCTTCTCCGTCTCCTCACTGTGGGTTGTCTGGCACCATTTGCATTGTCACCACCCTCAGCAAGTCGCCTATGTCTCCTTATGACAGCTATGGCAGCCCCTAGCATTTCTGCTCTGAGTTCAGCTTTTTCAGTTTTCACTTCTAATAGCTTACTCCTGTCTTGCAGTGTCTCTTGAGAGAAACATCCTGCACTGCTGTTTGCAGAGTTTTAAGTGCTTGGCTGGGCTATTATTCTACCTGTGTAATTGCCTGCTTCTAATTGTTTTCACCTGCTAACTCCAGCAGTATTCCCTGCTAGCTTCCTACTAATTCTGTTGCTTCCTTTTTCCTTTCTGTTTCCTCAGGGGGGAGCAACGCGCATACCAGCAGAAACACGCTCACAGTGGCTTACACGCACGCACACATGCTTACACGGTTTAGAATCTTCTTATTCGGGTTAAAACGCGTGCGCACCAGCCAAACAGTCTTACAAGTCTGCCAACAGGCACCCGCATGCTCAGTCTGCCTTACACGCACGCACACTGCCCTACTCGCGCCTCATGGCATGCACACGTGCGCATGCACACGTGCGCATGCACGCCCAGCAAGAAACTTTGGTGCAATCAACAGTGTACACCTTCCATTTCTTGACTTTCCCATGCTTATCTTGTGGCACTCCTCTTTCCATGATATGTGTCTGACATCTGTCATGTAACACTGACCTCCAATGAACTGCATTTCTTTCTGCCATTCCCCCTGTGATGTCACCTATCTCCTACTCTGTTCCTCCCCCTTATGTAACTCTTACACTACTCAGAATGTGCTCATTTGCTATGTGACAGTGGGATTCAGTATCCTAACACTCATTTACATCAGATTGCCTACTAATGCTTAGTTACATGTCTTAGACTCAGCTTCCCCCCTTAGCAACCACTAAACGGTGGCCATCTTGTTTTTGGTCTGCTGGTCCCTGCATTGTAAATCCACATATTGCATAAAACCCAAATTTTGGGTTTATAACCTTCATTTTTATGTTTTATATAGCGCAGCCCGTTTGCGCGGGGCTGCGCTGTGTTTAAACATCAGCGATCGCCGAAAAAAAAATTATTTATTTCTCATATTTGCATCAGGGTACCTTGCCAATGGCCACATATTTGGCCATTGGCATGCTGCCTGACACATATGCACCCTTTATTTGGAGCTGACATGGCTCCATTGTGTTTTTTGCAGAAACGTACTCAGTTGTCAACTGAGTACATTTCTGCAGGTAAAACGGCTCTTACACGGGCTGGTTTGGGCTTCGTGGATCGCTAATCTACCTCATTTGCATGCCTTTCGGCTGCAAGTGAGGTAATTAGCATATCCACGCCCAGTCCGTGTAAGAGATGTTTTAGCTGGTCTCTTACACGGAATATCGGGCTGTTCCTGGATTGCGAGGTCTGCATGGAGTCTTACACTACTCTTAGACTCTGTGCAAGCCTTCGTGAATCCTGCCCATAACCTTATTTCATACTAAACCACGGTTGCAAAAATACACAAATACTATTCCACATTAAGTAAGCATAAAAGAAAAAGAACCAAAACGTAGACAGTATAACCCAAAATCAGCACCTGTGCCAGAGAGCAATAGCAGAGTACATTTTGCATGAAACTCCATTGTGGATCAGTAGAAGGGAATAGCTTCACTGTGACATATAACCTTTTTTTTTACTGTACTGTTTGCAAAGTTACACTGTTTTATTGGCTGTGAGTAGAATAGAATATGATTGGTGTATTTAGAATATAAGTGGATGTCCAGCTCTCCCAAGTATCAGTACCCCCAGCAAATTGTCTGCTTGAATTTCACATTTTGCAAGAGTAGAGGTCATGATTGCTAGCACTGTGCTCATAAAAGGTTACTTAGGTAGATACCCTTTGTGTTTTGAACCTCTCTTGTTTAATTAACTTAATACTGTAGTTTGCTTCATTCCTCTTTCATAAAGAATTTCATATTTTTAGAAGTCACTGTATTGCCCCATTTGATATATATACAGGGATTCACTGATATATATATATATATATATATATATATATATAGGATTTCAAGCTTATAAAGTGCTCCCATATACAGGCATCTCCATACCTTTCCACCCCAATTTTCCATAATTCCAGCAATGTGCTCATCTAACCCATACTTGAAATGATACTATTACCATGGTTCTCTAAAGCCACCATATCCTTATAATTAAACTGCAATGTTTTATATTAAGCTCTCCCCAGATCTTCCAGTTTGTTTACAGGTTAAGAAAACATGCTGCCACATTTTTCCTCACTCTTCCAAGCCTTCTAGCAATATTTTCCTTTCTTTCTTGTACTTCCTTTTTTCTTTGGCAATATCCTGTGGGCAGGCCTTCATACAAAGTCCTCACACCACTAACTTTCTTCATTGCACTCATCTTATCTTCAGTTCTTTTGTTTCATTATCATAGCTCTCCAACCCTGGATAAATACCTATTCCAAGATCGCCATACCTCAGAGAAAAGGGAATATTCCAAGAAACGACATCTCTGACTCAATATATGTAAATATGTTTTTTGAACATACAGTCTCCCTGTTTTGGGACTTGCTGTAGCAGCTCTCAACATTTCAGATAGTATTTCATGGGTGCATTGTCATTACATTAAATGCTGCTGTTTGCTTTGGTCTCCGAATGTGTTTTCCAATTTTCCTAAAATATTCTGTTATATTCTCTCCTCTCCTTGCTATAGTTAATTGTCTCCCTCTCCCCATTTCACCCACCTCTGCCCTTCATCTTAATTCCCTTCTAAAAACTGCATTTAACATTGCATAGTTTAAAACTGTTGCTTATAGAACATTACATGTTCTCCATTCCTGTACAGCCTTCTTTTTATGCAGTTTATGAGGTGTGGGGATTGGAAGAAGATGGCACAAACAGGCACATTGAATTGAGTGGATAAAGGAATAATGCAGGGAATAGAATTAAGCAGTGAGAAGGAAAATCTGAAGAGGGAATGGGGGAATTATACTAAACTGTATGGGCACTGAAAGAAAGAAGGAAAAGCAAGACGTTGCAATTGGGGAAAGGGAAATTCCAATGGAAATTAGTTAAGGTGATAACAGCGTAGGCAATCTTAGTGCAATATAATGGAAAAATGGGAAATGGCAACTTAGCAAGGAATAGAATATAACTGGAGGTGTAAAAAAGGCTTACACAAGAAGAAGAAGGAATGGGAGATAGTTTGGGAGACGTATAAGTTACTATAGAAATGTAACCATTTATGGAATAAGCACCTAAAAACTGTCCATAGAAGATTCCTGATTCAGAAGTGGAAGAAGTAGATGGTAAATGTTAGAAGTTCTTGGGAGGGCAGAAAAGAAGCACATTTGAGGAATAAGGGTGGGTCTAAGTACAATGGAAGGCAGCAATGAGGAGGGTACTTGTTGTTCTTCTTTTTTCGGCTTTTCCCGGTTAGGGGTCGCCACAGCAGAACTCTGGTCCGCTAATGATTGGCAGTAGATTTTTACGGTGCCGAGGTGCCAGCTCAACGCCCAACCTTCAACGAAGGCATGCCCATTCATGCATGTCTTTTGAATGCCACTCGACCGTGGGGAGGACATGCAGACTCCACACAGAAAGCGCTCCAACAATGAGGAGTGGTGCTATGTGTCTTAATTTTAATCTCACTGCCAAAAAAAGTCTGTTCCAATAACTATTTCACCCATTAATCAAAGGCAGTCATATACAAATCCCATTTTCTCCTTATATTTCTCCACACTTTGTGTTTTTTCAAATGCTAATCCTAGTAAGTTATAACAGCCTCAGTGCCAAAAAAATGCCCTAATTTGATAGAAAAGGCCAGCATTTCAAATCACTCAAAAGGTTTAATAAGTAAGTCATCCAGTCTCGATGACAAGATATTATTACCCACGCGGAAAGTTAAATAGCCCAGATCTTCTGCAAAACTCAGTGTGGTGACAGGAAATGAGGTGACTTGTTCAGATTAGCTTGAATTGGATACTAACTGCAAATCCTGCACAGCAGAATCTTTCTAGAAAAATAGTGCACCTGTAAAGCTTTGTATGACTACTCAGGATACTTCAAGGCCAGCTTTAAACTAATGAATGCCACCTGCCACTTATGGAAGGTGACAGAATCCTCCATTATTTATAAGCAATTTCTCCAGCTAATGAAATTATATTGTACTGAGGTAAAATTACTTGTGACTAATTCTATCAGGCATTGACAAAACTCTAATTAACACCACAAAAGTTGCCTGGGAGGAAACTATTAGCAAGCATGACACAACAACATTAGCTGATATATATATATATATATATATATATATATATATATATATATATATATATATATATATATATATATATATATATATATAGATATATATATAAAACCTGCAGTTTGTTTTGTGATGTTTCAGTAACTCTCAAAACATCAAAAGTGAAAAAATAGAGGTTGATGAAGCTGATGTTTCATTATGTTGGAACTGGCTGTGTCCCATTTGCTGTGTTTTCACTTTTGCTTGTGCAAGTTTTAGAGAAGAGGAAAAGGCGACAGATATATTTCTTTTTCATCTTTTGTCTTTCTACTGAGTTTGTGTTGCCTTGCAATTGGTATATGTATATATGGATTCACTTTAGAAGTTTGAAATACTGAAATCTAGAATTTCAGTATCTCGAGCCCAAGAAGCCGAATCCACATAATAGCGAAAGTTTAGAAGTGCGAAATTCAAAACCTCGAATACTGGAGGTTTTGAATTTTGCGCTTCTAAAGTTCTGCTATGGTCATGTATTCAGGTAAGTGTGTGCGTGTGTGTGTGTTAAGGGTTTTGGGTAGGGGCTGTGGTGTTTGTCAGTGTGCTTTGTTGCTGTGATGTGTGTGTGCGAAGAGAAGGTAGCTTGTGTGGTGGTGTTTTGTGTGTGTTTGTATGTAGTGCGACCTCGGAGTGAGAATATTTTAGTAGGGGGGTGTGGGGTGTGCAGCCCCCCACATGGGGGTGCAGTCCCCCTGATTTCATGTAGTAGAGTGATTGTGTGTTTGTATGGTGGATGGTGTGTGTGTGTGTGTGTGTGTGTGTGTGTGTGTGTGTGTGTGTGTGTGTGTGTGTGTGTGTGTGTGTGTAGTAAAACCGTGAAATTCAAAATCTCTGGTATTCGAGGTTTCGAATTTCGAGGTTTTTAGTCTTCGTTGTTTTGTGGATTCAACTTCTTGGGCTCGAGATACTGAAATTCGAGATTTCAGTATTTCAAGCTTTTGAAGTGAATCCGTATATATATATATATATATATATATATATATATATATATATATATATATATATATATCGAGAGAGAGAGAGACAGTGCGAGCGAGAGAGATAAATACAGAGACAGAGAAAGGTAGAGAGATCTGGGGTGTATCCAGAAATTTTTATTTTGTTCTCAAACCTCATGTTGCTGCCTACACCATCTACATATCATTTAGAAAGTACTCAATCATCAAAATATTGTTCTTACACACTTCAGAAAATGTTGCCATTCAGAACCATAATAGGCTTATTTTTACAGGTGCATGCATATCAGGTAAGCATGTTTTGTATGGCTCTGTGCAACAGACACTAGCTTAGACTCTTCTAAACCATCTGTGCTGTTTGAATAATAAAGAGAGAGCTGCTCTGAGAAAATGTACTAATCTGAGTCCACTGAGTATACCTACCTATACCTATGATAAAGATACAGGATTGGGGGGGCTTATATCCACATCCCCCAGAAAAAAAGGTTTTGTGTGATGTTACTAGGATCAATATATTGACTTTTTGTGTATTTAGATATTTTGCAGGTGATTAATAACAAGGTGACAAAATAAGATGCAATTAATTGTAGCTGATTCCTTGTGCTGAATTCCATAAAAAAAAACAGAATGTTAAGCTTCACTAGGGATTTCCTTCAAATGAATGCAGGATGCATCAATTTTATTTTACCATAAGTTAAATTACATGTAGGTTGACTTCCACTGTTTTATATCCACTGCAGACATGAACTGTTAACAAGATACAGTTGATTCATCCATATTTATTAATTAAACCATTCATTCATGTAACTGTATTTAACTTCAAACACATATGAACTATCTGCATGTATATAAATCTATACCGGTGTTTCTTTTCTTATTTCAAGCTATGATGATGGCTTGTTATGCACCTTTGGTATTAGTGAGGATATAGGCAACCAACATTGTCCTATAATTATTATAACAGTGCTTTATTTGGTCTGTCAACATTTGCTGTTATGCCTTGTGTTTGGCTACAAAAGAACCAGTAAGACTGCCCATTCACCACCTCCCACTAGTGAACAAAGGAATATATAAATAGTCAGGGAGTAGAGCAGCACTTGGTATATAGATATAACATTGTTCATTACATCCACCAAGAAATGGCTGGAGTTGGCCACCTCTCCTTGATAAAATTTACCATTAGAAACTGGTCACGTGATACTGTTATCAGAAAAACTCCCCATTGTGTTAGTGGTTTAAGGAAATCCAGAGCAAACCCTGTGTGCTCTGAGATGATCAGTACATCTGAAGTTAAAGTCACTGATAAGAGAGAGCACTATCAGGTATAATTCATAAGCTGCATGAGGTAGCAGAAGAAGCTGAACAATGATTTATATCAATTTACCAATTTTTTTTAAATCAATGATTTACAAAGATTCCAGCTGAAGCATTTTAAAATATATAAGCATAGCTGGCTGCACTTAGGTGTAGACAATCTAGGCAGTCACCTAGAGTACCATTCAGCTAAGGGCACTTTGCCACATGTTATTGATTGATTGATTGATTGATTGATTGATTGATTGATTTTATTTGATTGCTTTATTTGCTTGTCTGGTTGCTCATTTATTTATTAATTAATTAATGTATTTATTTATTTTAAATAATGAAATACAGCCTGTAAAAGATGCTTTGTTAGCCATGTTCAAAAGACTGTGGCTGTGGCAGCCATCCACAAAATGTGGTACAGACTTGTCTACACATTTCATAGGTTTTCTGCTCAGTTATACCCATGATCTACACAACAAATCAAAGATCTACAAGGAGTGCAAAACTCACAAAATTGAATCAAGTGTGTAGATGAGATGACTATGTGGAAATAAAAAAGCTGCAGCAGTGGCAGGACTATGTAACAAGTGGTGTCAGAAACGTCTGTGGATGCAACATAGTTCCATGGTCAGTGTGCAGCTCAGTTAACGTGGCCTGCATTATAGCAGGTACATTTTTTTGTTCCTGTCAAACAACTAAATATTAATGAAAGTAGACCAGTAACAGTATATACCCAACAGAACAGAATTTCATTTTTAATAGAAATTGTTGGGAGAGATGTAACATCAGGTCAATGAAATTAATGTGGCCATTATTTCTGCTGTCTCCAATTGATTAGACATTGGAGATTATCACCAGAAGTGACTATCTGTCTGGATGGTAATCTAAGGGTGAAGGCAAAAGGTCAGTTATGTGATTATGTGATTGTTGCACCTGCATAAGGCTGGGAATAGTTTTGGTCATTAGTTCTTTAACTGTATTTGCAATCAAACCTCAAAGGTGTGCACAGAAGCCCACCATAGTTGTGGAGCTGGGTAAGTGTGGTCATTGCTTCTTTATCTTTCCTCACAATCAAACCTCAGAAGGGTGCATATAAGTTTGTTATAACTTGTGTAGGAGCATTAGGTTTTTAAAAGTCTTGATTGATTTGATTTTGTTATATGATCTGATGAAGCACCTGTATGGCACGAAAGCACTTATCATTTTAATAAACTGTTTTTTATCTTGTACCTTGGCCATGTTAGCCATTTTATATTTATCTCCTTCATTTTACATTGTTGCTAGCATTACCCGTTTGGATATATTTTTTTCTATTGAAGTCATTAATCCTTGGGCACAACTTAGTTCTTCCTTGAAATGAAAAAAAAAAGACTGTATTTCTTTCCTTAGCCATGATTTTTGTTCAGACCATCCAAAAAAAAACTCTGAAATGCACCTCATAGCACATAGAACCCTGTGGTTTCTGAAGACCTGGCACTCTATAGATCCCTAGCTTAATTAAATTATTTTCTTAGTCAGTTAGGGAATGCAGAAAGAATGGAGAAAAAAAGCTGAAGAGTAAGATGAAGAATATAAAAAGAAAGAAAGAGATAATCTATATAAATTGGATGGGGAGACCAGCAAGAAGGAAAATGGGGCAGCAACAGGAGTGGTGTTAGGTGAGGACTGGTGGGTAGCAGGGGGGTGTGCCATTGAGTCCTTTGCTAAAGGCTTCACTTCACCTAAGGCCAGTCATGTATATAAGCAAAAGAACACACACACACACACACACACACACACACACACACACACTTAACCCCTCACAAGCTGCTCAAGCACTGCAAGGCAGTGTAAACACTATAATTAAGGGGGAAATACCACCCCCCTTAATCACAAAAATCAAAGTAATGAAAATTCAACTTTGGCAGCAGGGGATTTGGGTCTGGCAGGCCTCTTGTCTCTTTGTTTAGTATTTTTGTGTATATGTTATGTTTATTAATAATATTATTATAGCTTAAGCATGTCTAGTAATAAATATAATGAAAGTACTACAAGGTCAAAAGTTATGCAAAAGATAAAAAAAAAGACAATGTATAGGATTCACGAAGGCTTACACGGAGTTTAAGAGTAGTGTAAGCCTCCGTGTAAGCCTCCCGATCCAGGAACAGCCCAAACCTCCGTGTAAGACACAGCTAAAACGTCTCTTACACGGACTGGGCGTGGAAATGCTCAATACCTCATTTCCAGCTGAAAGATATGCAAATGAGGTATTTGAGCGATCCAGGAAGCCCAAACCAGTCCGGGTAACGGACGTTTTAGCTGCAGAAATGTACTCAGCTGACAACTGAGTACATTTCTGCAAAATTGACAAAGGAGCTATGTCAGCTCCAAATAAAGGTTGCATATGTGTCATCTAGCATGCCAATGGCCAAATATGTGGCCATTGGCATTAAAAAGTGATGCAGAATTATTTAAAATAACTTTTTTTTTTTCGGGGGATTTTGATGTTTAACTGCAGTGCACACCCGCGCAAACGGGGTGCGCTGCCTAAAAGTGAAAACTGAAGCTTATAAGCTCACAATTGTGGGTTTTATGTATTACATGGAATGACAATGCAGGGACCAGCGGACCAAAAACAATATGGCCACCGTGTAGTGGTTGCCAAGGGGGGGAAGCTCAGTGTAAGAGATGTAACTAAGCATTACTAGGCAATCCTATGTAAATGAGGGTTACAATACTGAATCACACTGCCACATAGGTAATGAGCACTGTCTGAGTAGTGTAAGAGTTACAGAAGGGGGAGGAATGGAGTAAGAGGTAGGTGACATCACGGGGGGGATGATAGAACTAAATGTATCACATTGGAGAGCAATGTAACGTGACAGATGACAGACAGACATCAGGGAGGGAGGGGTGTCCCAACAGAACACTAGGAAAGTCAAGAAATAGAGGGTGTACACTATCCCTACACTCAAACTTTCTTGATATACGTGCATGCGCACGTGTGCGCACGTGTAAGGCAGGCTCACCATGTGGGAGCGTGTTGCAAACCGTTTAAAACGGTTTGCACGGGCGTGCACGTGTGTAAGGCAATGTAAACATCAGGAAGCCTGTTGCCTGATGTATAAGGCAGTGTGCGCGCATTTTACCATGAATCAGCCAAGTCCAAACTGTGTAAGTATGTGTGCGCGCGTTTAAGTCACTGTGAGCGTGCTTATGCTGGTGTGCACATTGCTCCCCCTGAGGAAACAGAGAGGAAAAAGGAAACAACCAGATTACAAGGAAGCTGTCAGAGAATACTGCTGGAGTTAATTGGTGATAACAATTAGAAGCAGGCAATTACACAGGCAGACTAGAAGCCCAACCCAGCACTTAAAACACTGCACACAGCAGTGCAGGGTGTTTCTCTCAAGAGATACTGCAAGAAAGGAGTAAGCTATCAGAATTGAAAACTGAAGAAAGCTGAACTCAGAGCAGAAATGCTAGGGGCTGCCATAGCTGTTATAATCAGGCATAGGCAAATTGCTGAGGGTGGTGACAATGCAGATGCTGACAGACAACCCAGAGTGAGGAGAAGGAGAAGAGTATACAGGCCCAGGGTCACCTACCATGGGTTACATGAGCTGGAGATAGTAGAGTGCTACAGAGTGGACAGAGACCTTCTGCAGCAAATTGTTGAGCTGTGCAGGCTACGTCTCACACAGAGAACCAACAGAGGGGAACCCATCCCAGTGGAAACCAAGGTATGTGTTGGCCTAAGAATACTAGCAACAGGTACCTTCCAGAGACCAACTGGTGATATGATGGGGATATCACAGGCATCAGCCTCCAGGGTACTGCACCAGTTCCTGAATGCCATGTCAGCACATGTCCGTGATCATGTATATTTCCCCAATGCCCATGAGGTATTGGCCAGCAATATGCGTCTCTTCCAGCAAATAGCGGGATACCCTGAGGTACTGGGTGCAATAGACTGCACGCACATATGCATCAAAGCACCAGCCGGTGAGCGGGGTAGAGCCTATATTAACTGCAAGGGATTCCCCTCCATCAACTGCCAGGTCGTGTGTGATGCCCAGGGCATAATAATGAATGTGTGTGCTGGCTGCCCTGGGAGCTACCACGATTCCCACATCTGGCATCTGACGCAGCTGTACCAATCATTTGCCAGTGGGGACTTCCCACATGGACTCCTAGTGGGGGATGCAGGTTATGCACTTGAGCCGTGGCTGATGACACCCATCAGAAATGCACACACACCTGAACAGGACCGCCATAATGAGGCACACGCACAAACACGTAATGTCATAGAGCGTGTGTTTGGGCTGCTCAAGTCATGGTTCCGGTGTCTGGACACATCTGGTGGAGCCTTGCAGTACACACCAACTACATGTACCCAAATGATCATGATATGTGCTATGCTACATAATATGATCCTGCGGAAACAGCTGCAGCAGGACCAGCATAGGGCTGGGCCAAACATACCCCACCATTGCCAAGGCCACCACAGGCAGAGGGTGACTCGGAGGAGGAACAACCTGACCTTGCCCCAGTAGGCAGAAGGAGGCGTGCCCAGTATGCCCTGGCCTTGGCAAAGAGGCAACGCATAGCACATACACTGGCTCAGTAGGAACACTGGGACTGATACCCCTCCGACTCACTCATATAGTAACAGGGATGCCTAACATGACACAACCTGCTTCCAAACATGTACAGGGAGTGTAGTATGTGCATCCGACAGAGGCAGCCCTGCAGCACCACCTGAGGCATGAATGCCATGTGTTAAGTAATGTAACACCATGTACCATATGCACACCTGAGGACCCTGACTAGCATCCACCCTCACCAATCATGAACCACAAAACACAAACCCACCTTCATAGGTACCACAAGGGATAGGAACCTAGATGTAATGCTACCCAATGCCAGAAGTATAAACAGCAAGATGCGTGCAGTGTAAACGCACACAGTATAGAGAATGTAGATATCAGTGCTGTAATAGAAAACTGGGTCAAAGCCCACATCAGCACCCTAACACTACCAGGTCACACCTCATACAGTGATGTACAGCTGCAAAACATGGAACAAGCTACAAAACGAGGGTGACTAGCAATAAATGTCATGGATAACCACACCCCCATGTTGGTACCACAACAAGAAGCAGCATGGATTAGCCATGGTCAAATACCAATGGCTAAAACTGCCTACCACTATATAGCTTGCTGCAGACCACTGTCCTAATAGCAGGAACTGCACCAGGCCTATGTTGGAATACATGAAGATATCAAGCCCCCCAAACCACATTATATTGCTTGACTGACAATACCTACACATACACCATAGTTTTATAGTTTCATAGTTTACTACTAGGCTATCTGCCCTAGTGCATTTATAAGCCTAGCCATAGTGATGTGGCTATTGCCACCCCTTATAGTGGTAATAAGTGTACAGAATAGATTCCGAATATTGTGCCTCTGACTTAGTAGTGACACATTATGACCCCTTTACTTAATCAAATTAATTGACTGTGCCTCTGTCTAGTAGTGACACAGGGAGGACCCCTGGGGTAAACCTACGATCTCACATCCACCTGTCCAGATTTCTCTTGAAGAGAGTCAGTGAGGGACTCTGTCTAACATGAACTGGGATTCTGTGCTAGAGTGTGAGAAGCCTCTGAGTTATGAATCTGTCCCTCCAGCATGTCCTATACATGTATGTGCTGAGGTTCAAATCTTTAGCTCTCATGGTTCTGGTGGATTTGGATTGCTTGCAGTGGAGCATGTCCATCAAATCCTGATTGGACATGGTCTTGTATGTCAGGCATAGGTCACCTGTAAGTAGGCGGTATGCTACTGAATAGAGCTGGATTTTCTTTAGTCTGGAAGCATATGACGTGTCGTAGACCCTTGATCCTCTTGGTAAGGTACTTTAGGGGTCTCTCCAGCTGTTGCAAGTGCTGGGTGAGGTACATACCAAATGGGGCTTTGTATTCAATCATGGGCCTGATAAGGGAGAAGTATAGGGGTACAATGACCTCCTTTGATCTGGATGGAAAACCCTTCATGATAAGGTGGGCAAGATAGAAAGTCTTTCTAACCACTTTGGCAACATGGGTGTCAAACGAGAGGTCACTATCTACATGGGTCCCCAGGTGTCTGATTTTTTTTTCTGTGCTCAGTGGGTTGCTGTCTATGTGTTAATTTGTGGGTACTTTGTTCCTCCCAAAGGGGATGACTACACATCAGTTGCATTCAGTTTCAGGCCATGATTCCAGCACTAGCTATCTGTTCTTGTGAGGGCATTCTGTAGGATGTGTGTGCCGGCTGATGTATTCACTATGGTGCCTAGGTTGCAGTCATCTGCAAACTTTGTCAGCCACAACCGTCCTATGTTTGCTTTCACATCTGAAAAGTAAATGCCAAATAAGAGGGGTCCCAGGACAGATCCTTGTGGGACACCACTTGTGACTGGCTTTGAATCTGACAAGGCACCTGCAATGTCGACTTTATGGGTTCTGTTTTTTAGCCATTTTGTAACCTATCCTGTGACATATGGATTTATATTTCAGCTGTTGAGCTTGTCTATGATGCCTGAGTGGGGTATTGTATCAAAGGCCTTAGCCAAGTGCAGGTAGGCTGTGTGAACCACTTAGCCCTCATCAATGGCCCTACTGACAGTTTCAAAATAGTCAACTAGGTTCAAAAGGCAGGATCTGCCCTTTACAAAGCTGAACTGGGTGGGATCAAGAGTCTGTAGATTACCAATGTCTCTGTTTAAGAGCTCCATAATGACTCTTTCCATAGCTTTGCAGACATGGCTTGTTAAGCTTGTTTGGTGGTAGTTCCCAGGGTCTGTGGAGGCATCTCCTTTGTGGAGTAGGACCACTGTTGCTGTACGCCAGTGTTCAGGTACATATCCTATAGCAAGGCTAAGGTTAAATAGCATTTTTATATACGGGTTTAGCTCCTCTTGAAGTTCACGTAGCATGCAACTGGAGATACCATCAGGTCCCATTGATGCTGTGTTTTTGTCTTTGCTGAGTGCGACTCTCACATGGACATCTGAGATGACAGTAAGGTTACATTCAGCTGTGATAACTATCTTCTTTTGGGGGTGAGGGAGGGAGAAAGTTGCACTGAACCTGTCTGCCAGAATGTTGCCAATATCTGTCGGGTCACTGAAATTTATGTTGTTGTGTACCAACTCTGAGCATATCTGAGGGTTCCCACCCAGGTTTCTGACATAACTGAAGAAGGCATTGTGGTTATCTTCATTGTCTTTGGTGATTTTTGTCTCAAAGTTGACCTTGGATGTCTTTATGAGAGAATGTAGCTTTCTTCTAGTGCTGATCACAGCTGCCTTCCCTTTAGGAGATTTAGCTCTGTCTTGCATTAGTATCCTTCTTTTGTTATACAGTTCGTTTATGGCTGGGGTCCACCAGACAGGCCACTTTCCCTTGGTGGAGAGGGTCTTGATTTTATTTGTGATTGCATGGTCCATGCTTTCTTGGAGATGTCCATAGAAAGCTTTTGTGAAGGAGTCACCATTGTGTGTTGTGGTTTCCACTGGCCCAGTGGGCTTAAAGGATACCATCTCAGTCTGAAGAAGTGTGAAGTCAGCTTTTGAGAAGTTTGTCACTATACTCTTTGTATTATACTAGCACCGACACATTTGTAGACAATTTCCCAGAATCCATCAAACAAAATGGACATGCAAAATGTAACACCTCCACAAGAGGGGTAAGCATACTGGATGTGATAATCAGAAATATGTGTACTGGATGTCAAGATGAGAAGTGTATCCCTCACTGGTAAGACCAGACCATAGAGTAATCACACTGTAGTTACACATCCCGACCCCAGTCCCTGCCCAGAATACCACAGTGAAACACATGTATAAAGCATAGCTTGCACCACTACAAACCAATGTGGAATCCATGAAAGGTCCTGTGCAAGTCCAGAATATGGGACACACTGCAAAACATGTTATACAGGCATTCCATGAACACAGCCAAGAGTGCTTGGAGTCTGCAATCACAAATAACAACAAGACACAATGCCATACACCCAGGCATCTGGCATGCTGGACTCCAGCAATTACTAAACCATTGAAGAGAATGAGGAAGCTACCACATGATAGATCAAACATAAAAAGTGAAGTAATCAGTGATCACTAGTATGGCAATAAAATGTGTCCACACATACAATCCACTAAGGCCAGGCAAAACAAGTAGAATCTGTGAATCCAGAGGCAATGTGACACCTGTCCCAAGTACACACACAACAACAACTCACCCCAATAAATACAAATATATGTGATAGACGCAATCAGGTAGCCAAACCGGAGCCTGAGCACCCCCCAAATCAGTACTGTCAAAACTAGTCAGGAGGACAAAGTAACCACATACACCACAAACCCAGTCCCACATAGACCTACAACGACTGTAAACCAAACACATAAACACAAAAACATTCCCAGAGGCCCTAATTACAAACACACAACACCAACACAAGCCTCCAAAGCAGACACCCAATAAAACAACCTCCAGACATAGCACATGTAACACATAGTACACAAAGCTGGTGTGCCAAACAGTCACAGGACAGAAGGAGAAACAACATGCCTGATACAGTTGTAATGGGTGACTCCATAGTGAGACATGCTGCTGTTCCAGGGATGGCTTGCACCTGTTACCCATGGGCGTCTGGATATTGCCTAAGGCTTTTGCAACCTACAGAGATCCTTTTGTAGGCAAGGCTGAAACGACTAACCCACCACCATAGAAAACAAAACTGGAAAGAAACAGAAGGGTAATGCTGATCAATGCCAGACGTGTAAACCTCAATATGCATGCTCCTGAGGCCCTCCCCAGTATGGAGAACATCGATGTCTGTCATAGGTTCATAGGTTTATACTAGGCTATCTGCCCTAAGGCATTTAGTTTGTTGTGCCTCTGTCCAGCAGTGATACAGAGATGATTCCCGGGGTAAACCTATGATCTCCCATCCACAGGTCAAGATTTCTCTTGAACAGACCCAGCGAGGTGCTCTGCCTCACATGGATCGGGATTTTATTCCACAGCATAGGGAGTCTCTGAGTGATAAATCTATCCCTCCAGCATGTCCTATTTATATCCGTGCTAAGGTTTAAGTCGCTTGCTCTAGTGGTTCTGGTGGATTTGGATTTTTTTAGGTGGAGTATGTCCATTAATTCCGGGTTGGACATGGCCTTGTATGTCAGGCACATGTCACCTCTGAGCAGACGGTATGCGACTGAATAGAGCTGGAGTTTCTTCAATCTGGCAGCATATGACAGATTTTGGAGTCCCTTTATCCTTTTGGTGAGGAACTTTTGGGGTCTCTCCAATTGCTGCAGATGTCGGGTGAGATACATCCCGAATGGGGCATTGTACTCGATCATTGGTCTGATAAGTGAAGAGTACAGGGGAACAATGACCTCACTAGCTCTGGATGTGAATCCCTTCATGATCAGGTGGGCAATGTAGAAGGTCTTTCTAACCACTTTAGCAACGTGAGTGTCAAAAGAAAGGCCACTGTCAACCTGGGTCCCCAGGTCCCTGATAACCTCTTCTGTGCTTAGTGGATTGCCACCTATATGGTAGCTTGGGGTTACCTTGTTTTTCCCAAGGGTATGACTATACATTTTTTGGCGTTTAACTTCAGGCCATGGCTCTGGCACCAGCTATCTGTTTCCGTGAGTCCCCTCTGAAGGATATCTGTGTCCGATGCACTTTCCACTATGGCGCCCAGTTTGCAGTCGTCTGCAAACTTTGTCAGCCAAAGTCCTCCCATGTTGGCCTGTACTTCTGAGAAGTAGATGCCGAACAATAGGGGGCCAAGGACCGAGCCCTGTGGGACACCACTTGTGACCGGTTTGGAGTCTGACATAGCGCCAGCAACTCTAACCCTGTGGGTTCTGTTCTTAAGCCAGTTTGCAACCCATCTTGTGACATATGGGTTTACATTTAAGCCGGTAAGTTTTTCTACAATACCCGAGTGGGGTATTGTGTCGAAAGCCTTTGCAAGGTCTAGGTAGGCTGTATGGACTGCCTTTCCCTCATCAATGGCCTGTTCGAAGAAGTCGACCAAGTTCAAAAGGCATGATCTGCCCTTGACGAAGCCAAACTGGGTCGGGTCCAATGTCTGCAAGTCCTCTATATCTTTGTTTATGAGCTCCATTATGACCAGGGTCCATAGAGGCACCGCCTTTGTGGAGTGGGACCACAGTTGCCATACGCCACTCCTTGGGCATGTATCCTGTGGTAAGGCTGAGATTAAACAGCTGCCTTATGTGCGGGTTTAGTTCCTCAATGAGCTCGTGTAGCACACAGCCAGGGACACCATCCGGTCCCATTGATGCTGTGTTTTTAGCTTTAGAGAGAGCAGCTTTCACCTGCGCATTTGAGATGTCTGGGAGGCTGCACTCCACTGGGATAGTTATCTCTCCTTTAGGGGGGAGATGGGAGTGAAGTTTGCACTGAACCTGTCTGCCAGTATGTTGGCAATGTCTGTGGGTTCAGTGATTTTTGTATCATTTCGGACTAATTCTGAGCATATCTGGGAGTTTCCACCCAGGTTCCTAACATAGCTGAAAAAGGCCTTATGATTGTCTTTTGAATCCATGGCAATTTCCCTCTCAAAATTGCCTTAGTTGATTTTATGAGTGCTCATATTTTTTTACTAATAATGATCAGGGGTGACTTCCCTTTTATGGATTTTGTTCTATCATGTAATAGCTTTCTCCTCTTATTGTAAAGTTTGTTAATGGCTGGGGTCCACCAGACTGGACGTTTGCCCTTGGTGGAAAGAGTCTTGGTTTTATTTGGGATTGCCTGATCCATGAAGTCCTGGAGGTGTTCATAGAAGGCATTTGTAAGGGCTTCCACAGCTTGGGTTGTGGTTTCCACTGGCTCAGGGGCCTTGAAGGATACCACACCAGTCTTGAGTAGTGTGAAGTTTGCTTTA